>NC_134025.1:24042540-24345570 GCF_964204645.1 Tubulanus polymorphus
TATGAATATGTATTGGTTGTTGTTAATGGAGCTGGTAATGGTATGAGTGCTTACAGCTCGACGCGAACTGCTCAATCTGCCCCGGAGGGTGTCTTGCCACCGACAGCTGAAGTGAAAAACAACCAGTATGACACAATATACCTTTCATGGAAAATTCCGCTTCAACCCAATGGTAAAGATGCACCCAGGAATAAGATTTATATCATTCGTTTTTATAACATTAAGGATGAATTTCTATCTACAGTATATAATTGTAATATTTTCATCCGCGAATAATCTGTGTATGCATTTTTAGGTGAAATATCACAGTATATATTACTCAGAGGAGGGTTAGAGATATACAGAGGTGCAGCTATGTCTTATATCGATAATAATGCTATACAACCCTATAAGACATATACATATCAACTCAATGCATGTACTGTAGCCTGCACTTTGAGTTCAATGGTAATGATGGAATAATCTTACCGGTAATTTTCTAATTTTTTGGAATGTAATATTGCATAAAACTAATGACCATTCTCCTTTGTTTTAGATATTAGTTGCAACTCTGCAAGCGCCACCAAGCGGCCTTTCATCTCCAGTTGTCTCGAACATCACATCAACTTCATTTTCTTTGGCATGGCAGCCACCAACAATCCCAAATGGTGTTATCACTCATTACCTGATAACTCGATCGGATGTTGGAATAATTTATAATGGGACCAACTTAAAACTTGAAGTTTCAGGTTTGTTAGCTTATTTATTTTCTTAAGTTTCAATACCAGTATATGCAATGTGAGATTTTACATAATTGAATGTATTTACCATTTTTAGGTCTGATGCCATATACTTCTTACAGCACATCTTTGGAAGCATGTTCAGTTGCTGGGTGTACAAAAAGTTTCCCTTCCAACATTTTAACCTCTGAAGCTTTACCTTTGGGTAAGTGAGTCAAAGTAATAGTAATTTGATTTCTATACCTGTGATTTATAGGGTCCAAGCCCACACCAATCTGCACTATATACTCAAATATAAGATGTGATTGGAATGAATTACTTCCATATGAATTGTACTACAAACATCAAAGTATTCTATCCCTAATTGTATTCACAGGTTTTGGTACTCCTAGGATAGTAGTCCTGAGCTCCCGAAGCTTAGAATTGTATTGGTCTCCTCCAGAAGTTCCAAACGGTGTGATTACTAAATACAAGGTTTACCAAACTTCCACTACGATTGGAACTCAAATGATAAGGCAAACACTTGACCACAACATTACTATTAGCGGTGTCGTTGCTGGTGCCCAGTATCAATATTTTGTCGAAGCACTAAATAGCGCTGGGGGAATAAATAGTTCAATTATCACTGTCACATTACCGTCCATGACTCCAGAAGGAATCTCGGCGCCAACAAATATTACTGTTCTCAGCGCATATAGTTTGTTTGTTGAGTGGGCTCCAGTTGCAAAACCGAATGGTGTAATCGAACAGTATAAGGTTTTATTAAATGACGGCACTACAGAAATTGTGAAGAGTTTCAGCGGGAATAGCAGCAACGCAACAATCGATGGTTTGAAACCATACACTGAATATGAATTGCGTATTCGAGCGTGTCTTCCAAACATCAACGGATGTGGCACTGGACCAGGTACAATGATAAGAATGGACGAGGCTGCCCCGCTAGGTCTTATACCACCTACACTCCAGGCACAAAGTGCAACAGTTATTCGCGTAGTGTGGAAAAAACCATCTGCTCCGAATGGCAAAATAACACAGTATTTGATTAACAGAAGAAGGTTTGGTGATCCCATTCAGCTAACTATTAATTTGGTAAAAGGCGACGTCTTCAGCTATGTTAACACCGATGTTACCTTATTGCCATTCACCGATTATGAATATCAAGTTGTCGCCTTCAATTCTAAAGGATCAATGAAAAGTGCTTGGGCCAGGATTCGTACTCTTCAGACCATTCCTCAGGAAGTAAATGCACCTCGTATAACTGAAAGTAGTGCATATGGTTTCAAATTAGATTGGGCCTCTCCTACGAAGCCTAATGGAATCATTGTTAAATTCATTATTCAATATCAGGAAATATTCATGGATCCAACGCAGAAAGCTGCTATAAGAAATATATCGGTGGCAAGTACTACCAATGCAACATCTTTCAGTGGACTGAATCCATTTAGTGAATACCGCGTTCGTCTCATAGCTGTTAATTCTGCTGGTGAGGGTATTAGCTTCTGGGCGTCTGGAAAAACTGGTGAGACGGCACCTGCAGATATTGCAATAATGATAGTGATAAAAAATCCTAGTGGGACCTCACTGAATCTCAAGTGGCAAGTACCAGGCAAACCAAATGGCAATATCAAGCAATATAAGATTTATGAAGTGGGAACGACAACTCCGATATATACAGGTTTGACTCAAGAATTTGAATACCGACGGTTAACACCTTTCACTGAATATACCATCCAGCTAGAAGCTTGTAACACTTTAACTGGAAACCTGTGTGGGAAAGGTGGCCCACAGAAGGTTATAACGGCTGAGATTTTGCCGAATACACCTGTTGCTCCGGCATTTGGTAAAGTGAACGCTACTCATGTTGAAATTCAATGGACACGACCGTCTAAATTAAATGGAAAAATATTAGAATACAAGGTTCTCAGACAGGCGAGTCCAGTAACCAACCGCAAGAAGAGATCATTGTCTCAACCTCAGATTGTTTACAGGACAAAGGACACATCTAAGGCAAATAACCAGTTTGTCGATAAGACAGTTAAACCATATACTAATTACAAATATCAAATACAGACTTGTAATAGTGTTGGTTGCGTTTCGAGTCCTGTGCAGTCAGTGCAAACACCACAGGCACCTCCCAGCAGTGTCAGCAAACCAACTGTCCAGCATATAAAAGGTCATCCCGATAAACTGAATATAACTTGGACAGTTCCGACTGAACCGAATGGCATCATACAGGACTATAAATTACAACAGAATACATCGGTTCCATTAAGTTTTGGCGCACAGGATCCGAAAGTTTACCAGGACACGGGACTAATAGCTTATACTAAGTATAGTTATACAATATCTGTTTGTACACAAGGAGGCTGCACGAAGAGCTCACCAACTCACATTACAACCATGGAAACTCCGCCGTTGCTTGTCACTCCTCCGACTATCGTAACAATGTCTTCAACAAATCTAAAAGCTCATTGGGTAAAGCCACAAATAACAAACGGACAAATCATCGCTTATCACCTGTATATGAATAATGCGAATGTTTATTCAGGAATGACCATGGATTTTACGCTGACTAATCTTATCCCGTTCAGGGCCTACACGTTCATACTGTCTGCTTGTACAAACGGTGGTTGTAAAAACAGTACATCAGTTGTTGGGCGACCGGATGAAGCAGCTCCTCAACGCATGAAAAAACCGAAACTTCAAGTCACCAGTTCAGTATCGATCGAAATTACTTGGACTCTTCCGTTAGATCCAAATGGAATTATAACATCCTTTGAGCTTAGGCGAAATGGCACGATAATTCAGAAGACCAATGGTTTTCGATATACTGACTATGGTTTGACGCCGGGAAAGATCTACGCATACACGGTGACCGTGTATAACAGTAAAGGCAATGTGACTAGTGCAGCTTCCACAGCTACTACATACTCATCGTCGCCAGAAGGCATTTTACCTCCTCAGCTGACACCTTTATCTTCGGAATCGATCAAGGCTACATGGTCTAAACCTGCCCAGCCAAACGGCAAAATACTCAACTACACACTGTTAATTGATGACAAATCTGTCTACACTGGTAATAAAATGACGTACACTGTTTTGGGATTGGCGTTTTTTACCGAGTTCAGATTTTATGTGCGGGTGTGTACATCTGCTGGATGCACTTCAAGCGGTGAAAATAAAGCCCGTACAAAGGAAGCTTCACCAAGTGATGTACAAAAACCAACGTTAGTTCCACTTGAAAATATAAATGGTATGCACAATGGAGTACGTGTTCAGTGGAGATATCCTGGTAAACCAAATGGCAATATAACCAAGTATGAGCTGTTCAGAAGAAAAATTGAGGCATCTGGTCCAGCATCAGGTACAGACAATATTACTTATGTGTTGCGATAATCAAATTGCAACCTAAATCAATAAGAATTCATACCTTATAATTGAAAAATTTGTTTCAGGAACTACATATGGACCAGAGTTGAAGATCTATTCCGGGTTACCTTTGAATCTGGAATTTGAAGATAAAGATTCAGTACTGAAACCATTTACTGATTATCAGTACAGATTGGTGGCATTTAATAAAGTTGGTCAGAGTAGCAGTGGATGGCAGACAGTTCGTACTCAGGAGGCTCCACCAGCTAGAGTAGATAAACTTACTATTCTGGTCAGTATTTCCTACATAAATATCTATCATTTTGATATTTTGCTGTATTTTTTTTTGTACTCGCTTTTTTCACTCCTCGATCTTATATATTTTCAAGGGGGTGACAGCTACTTCGATCAAAACAGAGGTGCCAATTCCTGATCAACCAAATGGCATTATTCAGACATATGAAATAGTGGTAGATAGACTTGGAGTAAGTTTCGTTTGCCTTGAAAATTCACCTTAGCTGAATGTTTCAGTATATATGCAACTCATAATGTTTACAGCTTGCCAAGTCAGAAAATACAACTATAACTGTGAGGAACTTGAACCCATATCAAAATTACAGCATACAAGCAAGAGTTTGTACCAGCGTGGGATGCACAAACAGTCCGCCAGTTCTTGTCCAAACCAAAAGTGCTCCACCATCAGGACTTTCTTCCGTCGTCGTTTTGGAAACAACAATTACGAGTGCTCTCATTTCTTGGTCAGCTCCTAGTCGGCCAAATGGTGTAATAACTAGGTAACTGTTCAATTCTGTGTTGATGAAATCGATAGATTCTGATCGACTAGTTTAAGCGTTGTGGTGTTTATTTCAGTTATGAGTTGTCATATCGCTTAACCTGCCTTAAAACAAGTAGTGGTGCCTGCACTCATGGTGCCACATATGTAGCAACTAGAGGTTTGGTGCTAAGACACAACATCACAAATCTTCAGACATATTCAAACTATAGCTTTGCAATACAAGTTTACAATGAAGTTGGCCGATCAGAAAAATCAGCATGGGTCGATGCCATGACTAAGCCTTCTGGTGAGTAAAGAAAGTGATCGTAAAACGTAGATAGATAATGTAAGTGATTATCTTATGGCACATGACATGGAAATTATTGTGGGGTGCTTGATTGCTGGTGTTCTATTATTCATCATTCAGTCTATTAACCATACACTTTCTATTCGTTCACATGCAAGAGTTAATGAAGAAATGCGTGACAGCTTGTGAAAAAATCAGTGCTACACATTTGAGCCTTATGTTTCAACTATCCGTATGTAGCATATGTTTGAGAAGAACAATATAACTTTGCAAGAGTTGCAAATGATTTTTTATGGGTGGTTTTGATAGCCTAGAAATTCAAGACTTTAGTGTCGTATTCCGGATGTTTGAATGTATTTTGTTATTACTGATTCACTATGGATATTGTTTTTCTATAGCGCCGGTCATATTGAACCCGCCTGTTATGACCACAAATGGCTCGTTTGTTATCGTCAACTGGAAGAATTCGTTCATTCTGAACGGTGAATTGTTGGAGTATTTGCTGTACACAGATAACCAGTTAACGTATAGCGGAACTGCTACGTCCGCTTTCGTTGAAAGATCAACTAGAAATCAAAGTAAGAACATTAAAAACTTTCTCTACATGATGGTTATCTTTTTGATTCATATAGTGCATTCTCCTAGTACCAAAATTGTCATTCTTTACAATGCTATCATATTTTCTACTCTTTAAGAGTTCAGATTCATGGTACGATGTCGCACAAGACAGGGTATTGCTGATACAAAGTCCGTTGTCTTTGATCCTCAATCACCAGGGAATATAGGTAGGTTTTCTTATCAATATATAGCGGATCGAATTGATTAGAAATCTATACAAAACACATCACTATGTACTGATTGCGAAGCCCTTCACTCCTTCCTTTATATCAATTATTCATAGCATTAAGCTAATTTGACTGTGATGCCGTGCAAAAAAGGAATAAATATACATCAGTATGGTATAATTGGTTCTGAACTGCTCTTGAAAAAACTTCCTTTGTTCATGCTGCATCTCTTTGATATGAATAGTTCACTTGATATGAAGAACGATACCAGTGCCATAGGATTAGAATTAACCATTGCCATATACAGTCCGATTGATAAGAAACATTTTGAAATGAATATTCATTTGATTGGCGAATGGGGGTACACAGTATTTTTGTTATTTTCCTTACATTATAACATTATCAAAACCTACTAACGGGAAACAATATCCATTTCCAGGGAGCACAGTCGCGCCACAGCCACCTCTGGCACGTAGCATGCCTTTCTATCAAGAAGTGTGGTTCATCGCATTTGTTCTAATCGTCGCGTTAGTTTTGTTGTTCATCGGCATCGTATTTTGTATCAAGTACACGGGAAGAAGTACGCCATTTATCAGAGAACGGGCACCGCTTCAGCCTCGACAGGCCATGTCAAATGTGAAACCGGGATATATGCGAGAACAGTATGAAGACAGCTACGTAGCAGTAAGTTTTTGGCGTGTTTGTCTTGTCTAATCGAAACTATATTTGGAGGATCAATACTTGTGCTTAGAGCATTCCTCATGGAAATCAGTTTAAAGCTAGACTATTCATTGTCTTCCCCAGAGACATATTCTGGTATCTGAATTGTTGATACATGAAGAAGTCCCACATTTCAAATTTCATACGATAGAATTTATCAAAATAGAACCACAAAATTTTGTCAGTTTTCGTCAGTCATCATCAGGTGGAATGTTAGTCAACAGCCGAAACGTTGTGGTTTAATTTTGATAAATTCTATCATATAAAATTTGTATTGTGGGACTTCTTCATTTATCAACAGTTTACACGGATTAGAGTGTTTTATTTGACTACTAATCTGAAATGTTTTTCGTATATTTTTTAGGATAATCATAGACCAGATAGTCAAGCTAGTATAATAAGCGCTGGTAAGCTTCACCCCGGCTATGTGAATCCTGCATTCGCGACGGTGCGTTCCAGTCGTCCGAACAGTGTACACGATCTGACATTTGATCACCGGTCGCAAAAATCGTCAAAATATATGAGCGACGATGAAGATGATCTGATTTGGTCCGGGCAGGTTCCATATGACAGCGGTATACATAATTTAACCGTAAGTAGATTCATGTTCTGTCTTCATTTCATCGTTTTCTTCATGGATATCACTGATTACAAAATTTGATGTTTATTTCAGTTTAATGCATCCGAGGACTACGGACCTAGTGAAAATCAACCATACAGTATAGCCACTAAAGAACAACTTTTTACCGATACACATCTATGACGAAATGTACTGCAGTGTTTCGGAGTTACTGAACAATTTTTATACGATCAACGACGCATTTTTTACAGTATTCTACTGCGGTATGTGCTTTTATCATAGAGATCATTGAATATTTTAGAAATCTTTCGGAAAACAGTCTACATGCTTTGTATACATAAGTATGAATTATGGAATACTCATTTGTATCTGGTATCCAGTTAGGCGTGCTGTCCCGTCCAAACGAGATGTAAGAGGCTAGGGTTATATTGACGTTAATAAAAATATATTGTTTAATTGAGGTAACATATAAAATCATTGAAAATACTGGTTCAAATTCAACGTAGAAAAATTACTTCAGTGTACATGTAGTTTTAAAACACTTAATCAGATTTTTAAGTGATCATTACCTGTAAAAATTTTAATCTTTAATATCTGTTCATCCAATTTGTAGGTTTTATTCAGATAAACATTGGAGCAAATTGCTTCATTATTTGTCTTGCTTATATTGTCACTTTATCATATATAATATCTTGAATTGGTGGTCTGCATGATCATGTATATACTGACTTGAACTGCTGATTTTTTAAGCATTTTTGTTTTTTTTTTCAAGAATGCCAATTTTTCTGAAGAGATTTTGAGTTTCTTTCTACCGGTTGATGCATTTTATTCTGCTTTTATCAGTGAAAATGCATTTTCTGTATAGGCGCAATGTTTGATTATAAGAACATGTTATATCTTAGCTATACATTTTGGGCTGTTTGTGGAATCATAGATGCATAATGTATCCGTCCTTATTATCACTATTGTTCATACCTTTCATATCTAAGTAGAGGAAAATTATTCAGGAATGTTGTTTCTCTGTTTATCAGTTTAACTGTTGGTGAACATCACGATATTCCATGTTTAAAGCATTATGTTTAATGCAAGTCTCAAACTTTACAGTTCAAAAGTCATTCCAAATGTTGTACACGATAGTTCATAACTTTATGTATTAAAATACCATAAGTAGAGTTTATCATGGAAATTGTACCACAGTAATATTTTATAATTTTTTGTCATATTTCCAATAAACATTTTGTAATAATGTTACACAAGTAAAGTACATTGATTCAAGTTTTTGCAATGCTACAACTTTTCTGTGTTCATCCTTCTTCCAATTCTAAACTTATGATGGAAAATGAAAATGCATGTTCCAGTGCTTATCAGAGTAGATGGGCATCACGGATTTATCGCAGCCGCCGTCATTATTATGGGTATGATTCGGTAAAATGGAGTCCAGTTGACTTGGATCTAATCTACCATCTTGGTAGTAAATGTTTTCTTCCCAGATGTACATGTATCATGAAAACTACTGCAACCAATGCTACATAATAAATCAACTCGTCACTTATCCTTAACATAACATCCTTCTGTTTACTCATTTATAGTTGTTGACAATGAATAATAATCGGAATCATACTTGAATGACACCTATTGGCTCATTCATATACATGTACATGTAGCTCACAATGGCACATTTTCATCAAATATGTATACATAATCTTATTCAAAATTAAGCGAATACAATATCAAAATGAACGTAAAATACTACAAAATATCTTTCTGACTAATGCGATCAATATGTACTTCATCAGTATTTTTGTCATGGAGTTATATTGTACTGTTATAATGGAAGCCCAAATGTATTAGATGTTTTTTATAAGGACAGAAAACCATGTAGTTCTTTCAGTGAGTAACAGCTGTACTTATGACAACAGATGAAAGCAGAATCGCATGGAAATAATCTGCACAATGCATAAGCCACAATTAAATACCTGGTATATTCAACAAAATACTAATAGTAGAAGCACAAAACTTGAAACAAATATGTTTTGGCAATAATCATTACGTTGTTGGCTGTACTCGTATTAATTACAATGAGTAAAAGTGTATCTCGTCTTTGATTCCCATTAATAATCCTGCTTGACTAGACCTCGCCCATTCGGTTGAAAAACGTATAGCAGGTATGATGTCCCGAGAGGCAGGGAAAGGCGGTGGTATCGTGTGTAGCAATGTGCTGTCCTTCAAACTCCAAATGCGAGTATAACAATCTTGGCCAGCTGTAAAAACCAAGAGGATATCGATATCAACATCCTTTCCAATAAGTTATTTTTCATAGCACACATTGGAATCGATAAATGATTGTCTGGTTACCTGCACATAACACTGTTTCTGTTGAATCAATATGAAATGGTATCCGACTGTATTCGTTTACATGTCCGGGAAATTCTTGTACTACTTTTCTCATTCGTAAGTCCCAGCATTGTATCTAATAAAATAATAATTATTATTATCTATCTATTTGTTACATAGCGCACTCCTATAAATTGTAATCAGTGCACTTTACATAAAGGCCATCACATATAAGCATGTAAGTGCGCTGAACATGAGCTGAGTTGATGAAAATAGTAATTTAAAACAATTGGAGAATAAATGTTAAGTTGAAATTTACAGGTGACTAAGATTAATTACAGTTATAAATTTTCCTAAAAAAAAGTAAGTTTTCAAATTCTTGAAAACAATGAATCGATGGACTTTGTCTAATACTTTAGGGCAGTTAGTTCCACACGACAGGTGTTATACATTTAAGGGCCCTGTCACACCTATTACACGCATTAAGACACGTTTAACTAAAAGACTTTAATGTATCGAATGATACAATAAGTACGTTAATGAGAAAAATTGTTTGCCGTAAGCGTAATTGAGCAAATGAAATCATTGATAAATTCGTTCTCATGTTAAAGTATTTACCCGGCCGCTAAATGTACTGCAGATAATATAATTTTCATCTTTTAACAGCTGAATACAACAGACGCTGGACTCGTGAACAAGAGCTGATACGTAATATGTCGATGAACTCCTTAGGTCGTGACAGCAGACTAAACCTTTTCGCGTTCCACTGTACAACAGTGACTTTTCCTTGAGACATGAAAATGAATGAAAAACGGATGATGTGATTTTAATAAATCATAAGCTACGGTTGCCAACAGCGATTTATATACCAAATTTAGGTTAAGTCAGGACCGGTAACTGAATTTACCGAATACACTGCAGAGGTACTGGTATGTAATTTCTGATATTAATCTAATCAACATACCTGATTGGAAAAAATCTGTGTCAGTACATCACCATCTCTAGTATTCAATTCCCACAATCGTCTAGTTTCCACGTCGATTAGAATAGCTTTCTTTTCCGAGCCGATACTGAACTGTTGATTGTAGCTGTTCCACGCACACGTCCACGCGGCGTTTTTACCTAAATTGAATTCCGTCGATCGATATTCTTGCACCGTACTCGAGTCGAGACGTCGAAACAGCGCCAAACTCGGAAATCGTCCTAAAATGCACATTGTCGTGTAAAGTACGGCGCTATTGGAACGATCGTCCACGGACAGCGGCGCCCAACAAATATGAGTCACTTTACTGAGAGATTTCATGATGGCAGTTCCCGACGGTTTGATGCCGATTTCCGTCTCGATTTTGACGTCTCTACTTTCGTTGCCCATCGAATCGTAAGACGAATCGTTTAAAAATTTCGATGTCGGCGACAAATCTAAAACCTGTATGCGTTGGACGGCGGTCGTTCGTACGGACCATAAACCGAGAATTTTCGTATAATCACTACTCGGTTGCATCGTATGCATGTGATCCATTACTTCGTACATATTTGCCGGTTCGGGAAAAACCTTCCGACGTAGAGTAGTGTTCATAAACGGAACTCTAGCTCGTATCATCGGAGCTTTGAATCCATCGGACATTTTGAAACCGAGTCTACGTCTTTCTATCAAACTATCGACGACGTTCGAAGATCGTAATTTCCTATGATGAACTAGAGTACACGTGACTTTTCGGTTTTCCGACATCTGACATAAAGTCTCGATTCTTCGCTTTTCGTCGTGTTCTCTTTTGATGCTTTCTCTCGTTACGTTTGAAGAACTCGCGGCTAGATGACTCGGCATAATCTTAAAGTACTTCTTCTTTTCTTTATCGTAATGAAATCCGGGAAGCTGTTCGCAGATAGTTAAGGTCAATGACAACGCATCAGAACGCTTGGAAAATTGCCTATGAACTCAACAGGGGCGGAGCTTAGAAAATTTGAAGGGTGTGGTCTAGAAGAAAAGAAAATGCATTTCTCAGATAGAGCAGCCGTGTCAAAGGCCACAAGTGGGTCGCACCCTCGGCATTAACATATTTTTGAAAAAATACATCTTAAAAGATGCAAATTCTTCTGAGAGGATGAGTATTTGTAGGTTGTAACAATCTCCGTCTAAACGAAAAAGGGCAAACTCAGTGGGAAGGCAGGGGTCCAGACCCCTTAGATCCACCCCTGCTCAACGAAAAGTTGTGAGAAAATAGAAACTCACTTATAATTCACCACTTCAAGCCAAGAAAAATCATCTCCAGAAAGCGTGAATTTCAAAAAAGGATATGAATATGTTCATCAGTACTACTCGAACGACTGTCTTGTCTCATATATATTGGTTGCGGATGTGGCCCTTCTGAATTTCGGTGTCTTGAATTCGATGTTCGTTTTTTAGACCGCGAGCAATGTTGGTGGTCGGTTTCCATGCTGTCGTCATCGTCGCTCTCATCTCGTTGAAATGCTGGTTCTTGACGCCTGTAATGATGACTCTTTCCTTTTCCTTTACCCTTAGACGGCTTCGACGTCATTATCTAAAAAAGAACGATTATGATTTAAAGTGATAGGCCCCCTACGGGATCGTTAACTGAATACAGTACACCAAGTATCATTGTTATGAAGATTGGGTCTTGGAGTAATTATTTAGGGTAATTACTCCAAGATTGAACTAAAATGAATCCAGCCGCAAATTCTAGAATTATGCCATCTCCATTCGGCATTTCTGTAGGCCTACTAACTGTTAAATTGCAGACCTTACTTGACCTGAGCCAATAATGTAAACATAATAAATAACAAGTAAGTAACAGTAGCAAGCAGACTGTAGGCCTAGAGTAAATTAACATTGATTAAGTGTCGTGAGTCTCTGATTGAATAGCCTGGAAGTTGACAGTTTTTTTCAAATTGTATCAAAGTTTACTAAGTTCAAACTCATCTATCTTATCATTAAGAAAAATGCACTTACAGTGGGGGGGGGGGTGCACGGTAGGTTTCTCTGGTCCCTAAAACTTTATATTTTGGCTGTTGATACAATTCAAGGGACATCAGGAGAAGGTGAACGGCTGTATATTGTACTCACGCACCAGTGTGCACTTCAATTAATAGAAAATCAAATTATATTGCTCAATGTAGCGATCGGCGCGCGATTTTTACTATAAGACTACGGCATCGAATTTTTAAATTTCCTCATTTTCGTATTTTTGTAAAATCAACCTGAAAAAAAATACTCAAATAGAAATTTGACTGAACGAAAAGTTCTCCGAATAAGATGCACGGTTACACAGGTGCCCGCGGGATCCAGGGGGTGGGAATTGTGGAAGCCCGCAAATCTGACTACGCTGCTACTAAATTGCCAGCAGGGAAAAACCACTTGGTGATTTTTTCTAAACCTTGTGTACTTAAAGATAGATCTTCGAACGAAGACGGAAAATTATTGTTTGGTTAACCCGTATGGAGTTCTATGGTTAACCAGAACTAGGGTGGACAGGCGGGGATCAAGATACGGGAGAGAATCACACATCGAATAGTCGATTCATAAGTGAAAAATCCGCTAACAATGAGCATAGCGGCAGCACGTCACGGTAATGTGAGGCAGCCCCTATTTCCCGTCTGTAAACCTACTATTACACCCATAAAATTACGGACCTAATTTGTATTAAGCCCATGATACTAAGAACACATTTTCTTGACAGCTAATTACATGTCAATTTTTACATTCAAGAATATCAATAACATATGGCAAAGAGTAAACCTATTGTTTATTTTAGAGAAATATGATTCATCGTATTCGGAAATTTAAGGACTCCTTGCAGTACATTGTCAATAAACTGTGATGGCTTACCTTGCGATAAATGTTAAATAAATCATTTGTAGTGAATATCGTCAAAGATGCAACCGCTTATTTTACTACTAGGGGTAAGCCTGAATTTGACAACCATGATTCAATTTGAAATCGGACAGAAATACTTAGTACCGTAATCAATTTTACATTGCAGATTTTGATCGCGGGTAAGTATAGACTCGTTTATTTTTTATCATGTACCCTCATTTTGATTGAAAATATCAAAAAGATTAAAATTCGTCTAAATTATTAAAGAAATCCGAAATATATTTCTGTGTTGTATGTTCAGGCATTGGGGCCGCAGTCGATGAATCGCGGATTCAGGTTTGTGATAATTTGTCAAACTTAAAATCTTATTTGGAACTTGGCCTTTCTATTTAAGCTTCATTCAAACCTTTCAGAAACGAACGGCCGCGATAAGATATACGCAACAACGATGGCCACTAGGCATCGTGCCTTACATACTGACTGGGTTCAGTGAGTTGAGTTCTAAAAATGTGCATCTTTAGGTCAAAATGTTCTTAAAATCATTTCTAGGAATGTATTTAGAAATAACCTGTAGTATGTGTTAAATCGTGATAAAAAGTAGAAGACTACATAATAAAGGTCAATCGAATTTTCATAGCCGACGTAACACGTTCATAAAAAAATTATGAGGGAATCTGTATGCCCTTATAATTCTTTTATGATTACGCGACTGATTCATTAAATCATATATAACTGATATATTTCAGCGGAAAACCAAAAAGCTGCGATACAGTTGGCTATTAATGAACTAGAAACTGAGTTGGGGCCAAGATGCGTGCGATTTGTACCGAAAGACAATCAAGTCGATTACCTTAACATGAAAAATTCTCCGGCTAAAAAGTAAAAGAAGTTTTCACGAAAAAATATCGATTCCCAAATCTAAAACATAGTCACTCCAGCAAATAAATTATTATGGAAATGAAAAATTTGAATTTGAAGGTGTGGATCTGTGGTAGGAATGACGGGGAAGGAGCAAATAACAAACTTCGCTGCGACTTGCGTAGATGGTCTTCATCAAGGACTCATAAAACAGCAATTGTTGACTGTTTTGGGCATGAAACCCGAACATCGGCGACCCGATAGAGATAAATACGTGACGATCATTACCGACAATATCGACCCAGGTATATGATCCAATGTGAAAATAATCCTATATTTCTTATTAGAATAATCTCCATCATTCTTTGGGTGAGTGGATTACAGAAATGAAATTTGGAAATGCTAGATTTTCTCTTCATTATAATTTTTTCACTTTACCTGAAATGTTATCACCCCTTTTATATCTTGAATTTGACATCAAGCGCAAACATACAGATTTCGTAAGGATCCGAGCGTCGAAACGTTTGGTCTACCATACGATTACGATAGTCTTCTACATTTCTCCGAGACGCAATTCGCCAAGTCAGTTGGGCTGAAAACGATGGTTCCGATAAAAAGTGGCGTAACGATCGGTCAGAGAACTCACCTGAGCAAATACGACATTCAAACCATTCACAAAATGTACAACTGCGGAGGTATCTATCGTATCATTAGGTTAAAAATTGATACCTTGTTTCTCCTAATCGGCCGGGTAATATGGTAAATTGTAATACAATGTTTCTGTACAGCTCGTTTCTATAGCTGCTGGGTCTGTAATGGTTAGCTTGATCGTGATTTTTAAGCAGCCAGCCGGGTCAACTCAGCACAGATGAGAAACACGGTATAATTTTTAACCTTAGACGGAGTTAGATTCTTAGAGCGATATTAAACTTTCCCGTTGGAGAAGTCTTCTATTACACGTGGATGAATATTTCTTGTACAACATCTGACCTCGTTTTACAAGATTCGTTTTTTCCTCCGTTTTCCTCATTTTTCTGATTGTAGGGGATATCAATTTCTTCTGCAACTTTTCGGCTAATGCATGTGGATTCAGACCAAGACCTCCGGGTGACCCCCTGCGATGGAAACGACTGTTGGCACCGTCACCAAGCGGCCCACCAAATGACCACACTGGAGATGGTACGGATATGGGTTCAATTCACCCAAGTTTTCGAGTGTCTGTTTTTAATACATAAAATTCACGGATAATTGCAGGGCTCTATATGGGTATCGATATGACCGGAGAACAGAGAGGAGCGGGCGGAGCGCTACTATCTACAGAACTACCCAAAAGTGATAAAGGATATTGTATTACATTCTGGTGCGTGCGAAGTTCGATTCTTTCAAATGTACATATGCAAATATCATTTTCAAAGATTTCCAATATTCCTCTATAATTCAGGTATTACAGATATTCCAAGACTGAATTGACTTCCTGGGCACCAATAGTTGCGTACAGAGCGAAAGGATTTGTGAAACTGGGTCAGGTAGCCTCCCTTACACACCGAGATAACTACCCATTAAACTGGATCGTATCCAAGAATCATTTCACATGGCCATCCGACTCTGGGGTATCTATTATTTTGATATATCGTTTATCACCAGGATATCCTAAATTAAAAACCCTTCATACATGCACTTAGTTCTTTTATTTTCTTGATCCTATAACTGATGGCTATGCAATTGAAATTCGTTTTACATTTTCACCAGCTATTGCTGTACGCCATGGTCTCTGGAGGGTTCTACGGTCACAAGAATTTTGCAATTGACGACATCAGCATACAGGAAGCGTCCACCTGTTAAACTGCAGATTTCCGCCATCTTTCGAAATAAAATAATTCTATTATCAAAAGGTTGATGGTATATCTCTTAATAAATTGACTGTTCCTCACTCAAAAAACCTTGTTGTTGTAAATATGATTTTAGTGATGATTACGGTACAAAGAGACACAAAGAAATAACGCAATGATTTCTCATATTAGCTCAAGGTTTTGTTTATTACGGTACGAATTTATGTCAATCTTGACTAGAATCCAGAACCACAGAATACAGAATGACTAGAAAATTTAAACCTTGGTCCACGTATCCCTTGCGTCCATCTTACACTAGATGTACATATAAGCATTTGTTGTATTCCAAAAGTGTAAAAAATACATCAAATAGTAGATGCGTTAATCTAAAAAAAAAACGTTATAAATGTTTGTGCTCACACAATCGAAAAATAAATTACACTAGCATACTTAACTATTTCATACAAAAAACCTCGCAATACACACACAGGTGCTTTATGATGTCTATGAGAATGGAAAGGAACAACATCTAGATTAGTATCAGTTTGCAACTGTACGTCATAATAGAAACTATAATATAATGATTTGGACGTAGTGAAATTGATATCGTAGATATTCTGACAACAATAAAACTTCATTTGATGCATCAAGCCGCTATCGTAGATGTACTGTCAAAAACTTGACGCGTCAAACCACTATCGAAGATATACACAAAAATTGATCTAATCTAAATTCTCAGATAATGGTAGTGGTAAATTTGAGTGTAGGCGCAATGCAATACCGTACTGTATTGAAATTGATTTAGCTTTCCCTTAAATGTTACCCAACCCGCACTACATCATCTGTATTTAATCCGTTTGACCAAGTACTGCCCGTCTACCATAAGGTGCTGCTGCTATGCACATCGTTAGCGGATTTGTCATACACTAATTTGAATTTTACTCTGGCAATCAATGAATCGGCTGCCAGAGTCGACTCATTTTAGTGTATGAAAGATCCGTTAACGCTGAGCCCTGCGGCAGCACGTCACAGTAGTAGTCGAATGAAACATCAAATCCGTGTACATTATGTAATTATTAAAACCGAACCACAACGGTTCGGCTGTTGACCGATATCAGGTGGAATGACCTTTTTGTGGTTTCTGTAGGATTCGTTAGTAATTATCAAGCCAGGATTTTTAAAGGGGCGTTCTTAAATTATAAAAAATGTCATTTTTGCATGTTCTGTATCCCAGGAAAGCGAGCATCGTATGCATATGCTTAAAACCAGAATTCTGTAGCTATTCCACAAACAATAAAAACACGACAAATGAATTTCAGTATAGTTTTGGCCAGGTTTATCTCAGGTTTTTGTGCGGGGCCTTTGGAGCGTTGAACTATAACGGACAACCGACTGTTACATCTTTAGCAACCGGAGTAACGAATGTTGGATTGGTATTACAGTTAACTCCGCTGAGCACGTAATTCTGGTGGACCGGTGATTTCTGAGACCTGCACGAGAATATCCCCTGCCAGGATTCGACCTCGATTGAAACTCGATACCGACATTGTAGATTTTGATATGCGCGGCGGCGCGGGAATCTGAGACACCTATCAACAGAAAATATCATTATCAAAATGGCGTGCTCAGCTAACGTGAAAAGCAAAAAACCTCGCCTAATTTCAAACATAGGCAGCCTCCTTTAAGACCCCAAAAATCAGTATTTCAATATTCGGTAAGTATTCGTAACATTAGTTAAAATGGCGAAAATATTTCGTCTTAGATATTATTGCGGGTAATCATATTTCGGAGGTGAATCTAGGCGCACATAGTGAAAATCAGTCAAGCAAGACAAGTTGAAAAACTAAAAAGGGCCAATGATGAATTTACTGGCCAGGGCGGATCCAGGAATTTAGAATATGGGGCCCAAAACTTTTTGAGCTGACGGTCATCTGACACTGATATTTCTTGACCATGGGCTTGGTCTTATGTTCTTAAATGATACTTCAGTGAATTAGTTTTTCCTTGTTTTTATGGATTTATTCTGTTTTTATCCAGTATCAATTTCATTTATTTTCGGTTTTCATTTGTAGATGTGGCAAACGATTTCATCACAAAGAATTGACATCAGAAACAGTGAAAATAGTGTAAGTTTATTTTATCTTTTAAATGTTTTCATCAGTTTCAGAAACAGATAATATTCATCTATTCATGTATCTTCATTCCTTTCTTTTATGTTTGATGTTGAACTCTGGAGGCAAAACCTAAACCACAGAAAGCCCTGGATAAATGAACTACAGATTGGAGCGAACAATTTAATTTGTAAGTTTGAATTTTGAATTTGATAATTCTGCATTTATCTAAGCAACGAAAACAATCTTTGGTTTGTCTATCATACAGGTATCGCTACAATGGGAACTTGGATTCAGGACAGGACAGCAAGGAATCAATGCTTTGCAAATAAGACTTTCTTGGAATCAGCGCAGGACAACCAGGAATCAGTGCTTTACAATAACAATTCGTTGGATTCAATACAGGGACAAGGAATTAGTACCTTACATGGCTAAGTTGGATTCAATACAGGACAAAAAACAGTGCTTTACTATAAGACTGTCTTGGATTCTGCACAGGACATCAAGGAATCAGTGTTTCACAATCAGACTTTTTTGGTTTCGCATCGGACCCGCATTTGGATTCTGCTCAGGACAACAAGGAATCAGTGTTTCATAATCAGACCTTTTTGGATTCAGCACAGGACTTCGGGAATCACTTTTGGATTCAGCATAGGACATCAGGAATCACTATATGTGGAAATTCAAGATAAGTTACATTTATCTATATTTATCGGTTGTTGAATTGATCTTAAGGGACCAATTTTATAATGTTTGTTATAAACTATGTTTTGAAATGAAATCACAGAAACCTGTTGCATTTATTCAGTCATTTTAAATTTCTTTATATCGGTGAATATTTGGCTATAACCAGTTCATGGTTTGGATTGTTATTTCAGTAAGCCGGATTACAGGTTTTCTAAATTGTGATCAACTCAAATGTTATTTCTAATCAATATGAAACTGGTTCCTGAGGTCAATAATACAACTGTTATCAATCATGTTCCTTCTTGACAATCAGATCATGTGTATCTTGAGAGTTAGAATTTCTGAAGATTATACTGCTGTACTTATTTCATACTGATTGAACAGTTACAGATACATGTGACATTGTGTAGAGATACAGAGTACAGATCACTGCATTACTTCATCCTGTGATTGAACAGTGATTTAATGTTCTCTCATCTTCATTAGATTCCCATCCATCTAACTAAAACATCAGAACATTTCAACTCATCTAACCATGGGGTTTGGGGAGGGTGGATAGGGTTGGGGGAGGGAAGGGGTAGAGGGAGGGCGGGAGGGAAGGGTTGAGGGAGGTTGGGAGGGATGGGGTGAGGGAGGTTGGGAGGGAAGGGTACGGGAGGGTGGGAGGGAAGGGGTCCGGGAGGGTGGGAGGGAAGGGGTGAGGGAGGGCGGGAGGGAAGGGGTCCGGGAGGGTGGGAGGGAATGCCCTCGTAAAGTCGTACAGTCAACCTCGCTTAATTTGTCGTCGGTTTTTTCCTCGGTTATTCCCTTTAATTTTCATCGGATAATTCGTACTTTGTAATTTGTAAATCGTAGCCGTATCCACGGTTCCCTTTTTTTAAAAACAATTGAAAATGCGACGCGTAATTCTAATCCCATTGTTCCACCTGCCGACAGTGATTGGCAAGCTCATCAATTTCTTGTCAGTCATATTGGCATTGAGCGTAATTTCCCGCCAGTTAAGTCAAAAACAATGAATGGCCATGACACGCAGCATTTGTTCCAACGGAAGTGAAAACGATTTTTAGCAGGTTTTTATTTGTAGTTTATACAAATTAATAGATAAATCATTAATTCTACGAATTATATATAATTCATTGAAAATACAAATTACTTTATGTCGAAAAACCACGGCTCCAAGAGATATGAATTAAGCTAGGTTGACTGTAGTTATTTTGAGTCTTGAAGTTCAGGATATTTCAGAAAATGTGTCTCATCTCTTTATTTATTCTAAGAAAGGATTGATCATTATGAAACACTTCATGTGGCCACACGTGACTGCAACATGTCATGTTTCAGTTGTTATACATGACAAGCTGTATAACCATCGGCCAATTGGACTAGTTCTATTTTACTGGACCTTGTTATTTTTATGAGACCCGGGTTCGATCCCCGGTGAGTGCGCGCATAATTTCACCGTCACTTCTTTCATTTTTGAGATAATTGCCCCCAAATTTTTGAATTGGGACGTTTCCATTTTTAGGGCCATTATTTAAGGCATTGAATGATCACAAGTTCAGCTCCTTGGCTCCGATCAAATTATGGCTTAATGCACAATTCAATGAAACAACAATCATACGTAATAATTACTGTTGATATCTGGTGGTTTACTGATACATTTCCAGCAGAAAGATGTATTCTATTTTCATATTTGCTATTTTATAAACGGCTGTAAATACTGGTTCTAGTTAAACAACTGTATAGGACGATTTTAGAATTCTTTTAATTTGTAAATAGTGGGTTTTTATCTTATCAACTGTATAGGACGACTTACAAAATTGTTGACAAGAGTCTAGATGCAGTCACATTCATCGCTGCTTCCTCTCTTTTCTGCAGATTTTTAGACAGAGACCTACTCTTCATTTTTTGAAGAGTATAGAACTCATTAGAATAGTGATAGGTTTTGTAATCACTATGGATTTTCAGGCAACACTTCATTTGGCTTCAGCAGTTTACATGGCACAGTATATCACTATTCATAGATATCCTTAATAATTAGTTAAATCCTTTTCCAAAAGATAGGACACATTTTCTGAGAATAAACTTTACAATTTATAGGTGGTATCTAGTGTATTTTGCCATTTTTCACGATCTTATCATTTTATGAAAGTCATTTCATCCTCCGCAGTTATCTAAAATTTTATCAGTGCTCGATCAATTTGTCAGTTTATAATAGCTTTTAGACTTCGATCAATGTATTATTTGACAGTAGACTCAAATCAGTGAATTATCGCATTCAGTGTGTACCTAATTCTTATATTAGTGATGAGTGAATAGTCCAATTCTCCTATTCAAAATATGCAATGCTCAATTTCTCATGTGTGCTCATATAAACTGCTCCAAGTATGAAAATTCATCTCTAGTGCAACCTTTATATACAGTTACTGAACTACGGTCCAGTGAACCAAACTTTGTTTATCAAACCAGGGCCATAAAACTGACTTAACCTTTAATGAAGGCCATGAGCCAAATTTATTCTCATGTTATCAAACCAAAGCCATGAGCTATATTTACCTTGCATGGTCACCAAATCAGAACCATAGACCAAACTTTGACTCTTTGGGCACCAAAACTGGGCCGTGGACCAAACTTTGACTCTTTGGGCACCAAAACAGGGCCGTGGACCAATTTTAACTCTTTGGTCACCAAAACAGGGCCATGAATGAAAAGTTGTACAAGTTATTTCTGTTGCCTTCACGACTGTATTTGAGAATGAAATGATTTATGTGGAACTAATGACGTAGTTAATGAAAGATTCATATGTATTAGTGCCGCTGCTGGTACAGCTGCTGCAGCTGCTGCTGGTGGTGCAACTAACACAAACTTTTGCTGTTTGTCTCTAAAAGATTAAACTTGATCCCAGTTGGAACTGATGAAAGTTTTAGTGAGACAACAAAATAAGGAAAAGCCATATGAAAAGAAAAAATATAAAACGAATGCGTGAGCTTCTAACAACAAAATAAAACAGCATCAAATGCTGATATAAAGAGTGGGGTCCGAGAGCAATTCGAAGGTTTAGTGTCCTGCACGCTTAGAGGGCGGGCAGGGGTCTATTCCTACCTCGACTCTAAAGGAGCTGAAAGCGCTTAAAGTCAGATAAAAGAGTAAAAACGAAAAATGGCAAATGAAGGAAAATGGCTGGAGTTTGATTTGTTGATAAACCCACTGGGTTCAAGTGTTAACTTGAAGACAATCAAATTTACAATCAAACGCATTATTTATGACGTATATATTTTGTAAACATCAGCAGTTCATAATCAATGATTAATAAATCTTATGGATAAGATTCCATAAAACAACTTGCTTATATAAAACCTCTTGTAGAGAGTATAGAAATATCTCATCTAACTGTCATTGGTCCGCACCGGTTTCATGATAAGAGTGACAACGTTGAATTCGAGAAGCAACATAAATAGCGTTAATTTATTTTGATCTCAGCCATCATTCTTGTCCTTGGTTTGTGTTTGCCCTTCTCACAACATTTTGTGAGTGTGGAGGTTTGGTTCGGGCTCATTTCCTTTGTTCGGGTGAACCCTCAGTATACCTCCCCCTCCCTTACAACATATTAAATTAAGTTCCTCGGGTTTGGTTTGATGTTTTGTAGATGAAACAATTCAAACTCGCATCATTTGATGAAATGAAATCTGTTTACAGACGACTGCTGCAACTTGTCGTGAAACTGAGATATATTGTGAATACTTATTGGAGGGAGTAGAAATAAAAGGAATAATTTGAATGAATTCGATGAAATTGACTAAGAAATCATCTAAAATTCAAGCCATGTGATTTTCAAGACCGCACTAGGCATAATGATCATTTGAATGCCTACAAAATTGTAGAAAAGTATCTGTGAGTCCTGTCAATGATGCAATTGATTAAGATTTCAATTTATATATGAAATTGATATGATCGTGAAAAATGGCAAATCGTTTTGTAGTTATTGTACAGATAAGAGGTGTCTGAGGAGGAGACAAGAGAGTTGAGGAGAAGGCTACGTGGGAGGGCATTAAGGGAGGGCATTGAGGGAGGGCATTGAGGGAGGGCATTGAGGGAGGGAAGGGGTCCGGAGGGCGGGAGGGAAGGGGTCCGGGAGGGTGGGAGGGAAGGGGCGAGGGAGGGCGGGAGGGAAGGGGCGAGGGAGGGCGGGAGGGAAGGGGCGAGGGAGGGCGGGAGGGAAGAGGCGAGGGAGGGCGGGAGGGAAGGGGTCTGGGAGGGCGGGAGTCAAGGGGTGTGGGAGGGAAGGGGCAAGGGACGGCGGGAGGGAAGGGGCGAGGAGGGCGGGAGGGAAGGGGTCTGGGAGGGTGGGAGGGAAGTGGTCTAGGAGGGCGGGAGGGAAGGGGTCTGGGTGGGGGGAGGGACGGGGTCTGGGAGGGTCGGGTCGGGAGGTTAGGTGAGTTGAAATGTTCTGATGTTTTAGTTAGACAGATGGAAATCTAATGAAGATGAGAGAACATTAAATCACTGTTCAATCACAGGATGAAGTAGTGCAGTGATCTGTACTCTGTATCTGTACACAATGTTACATGTATCTGTAACTGTTCAATCATTATGAAATAAGTACAGCAGTTTAATCTACAGAAATCCTGTACTGTTTCTGTCTTATTGATTGATAACTTTGAGATGTTACATTCTGCTCTATTGTCACTGATTATTGTTTCGTTTTCTTTTAGTTAAACAGGCTCATTAAAAAGTTACGTAAGTACAAAACTGGTAATGAATTTCTCTACAGAATTCTTCACAGTCTCTGTTATTGTTTTACTCTCATTTACAGGAGATACACACTGCACCACCACTGCACCACCACCAGCACCAGCACCAGCAGATGTTTCCAGCATTCAATCACTTCAAGATCACTGCTTAGTTTGAAGTGAGTTTTCAATCGTTAAAACCAATTTATGCCCTGATCAAAGTTGGAATTATCAAGATCTTTATGTTTTCCATACATATTTTCAGTTAACAGAGCTATGGAGGTTTTGGCACCCAACAGTCAACCTCAAACCGCTGGCTTAAAAACATTGATGAAAATGGTAAGTTTTTGATTTGGTGTGAAACTGCTCTTATTTCAAACAGCTTAACTGACAAATTTTAACATTTGTTTTTAGGGGCTGAAATAAGTGGAACCCTTGACAGAATCTGGGAACAGTAAACATTGGGAATTCACTTCACATTTTTTAAAGATGGACATCACTTTAGATCCTCAAAACAAAAACGGTACCGGTAAATATCTCTACAGATTCTAGTCTCTGTTTGACTGTAAATTTATAAACTCATTTCCTGATTAGAAGCTATGTTAATCAGTGAAGGCGAATTTTCAATCACTTCTATTCTGGTCAAAGTTCAAATCATCAAAATTATACAACGTTAGTATTCAAGTGCCCAAAATGAAGCTGAACTTGCAGTAAACATTGCGCTCTACAAATCTAACACAAGTCAGAAGTGGTGAGTTTCATATCGATTTATTGCAGTAATTTGTGGTGATCTTCAAATCAAGTCCAGAAAATGATGTGTTTTGATCGGTCAATGTTGGCAGGTATCAACGTTTTACTAGAAGACGCTACGCAGTTCAAATCTACGATCAAACACCTCAGAAATCTGTATACACACGGCACATTGTGATAAATTACTCATTAACCTGGTGGGTTTTCTGTTAATCGAACACAAACAAATTGCTGTTTCTATTTATTTCATTGGCGGCTAGCAACTGTAAAATTTTATTTGTCGCATGAAATTTGTCGAATAGAACAATTTGAAAACGGATCAAAGATTGAATAATGGTGTTGGATTATCTAGAATTATAAGGTAATTATTAATTCTAATTTCCGAAATATATCATGAAAACAATTCCCACTTGACTGTTAATTCAATCGAACATTTTCAATGTAATATTTGCAGACGCAAGTTTTCTCTCTTCTAGGACGGAGTGGGGACCAATATGCCATTTGACAAGGACAGGGACTAGCCATCTTGCTGGAGATTAATATGCTGCCACTTATTTCCGAGATGTGCAATTTTAAAGTTTAAAGTCAAATATATGACCGGTATTATTGTGCTGGCCGGCACGGGCAGGCGACTGTTGTTCTGTTTGTGATGGTTTCATGGACTGCGTATCACATATTCATAAAAACAGTCATCCCCTGATTTGTCTCTAAAAGCTGTAATGTAATTTTTGCTAATAAATAGCCTGACTCGGGCATAGAATAATGATTTAAACCCCACTATATGCAAATTTAAAAGATTAAAGGCGTAATTTATTCATCAGGAATCAGAATCAAAATAGTGAAAGCAAATGAAGAAATAACTAGAACAACCTATGCCTAAAATAACAAAACCTCTCAACAAGCACTTAACACCCTCTAGCTTTACTTTTCTCAATTAACTTGTTTTTCCCTCTCTATTTTTCCCTGTTTTAGTTATTTTTTCAGACTTGATGATGGTCTCTAGAGAAACTCCTAAATGTTGTGTCTTCAATCCTTTTAAATTTGTGTTAAGTGGGTTTTAATTTTAGAGTGAATATACGGTAGCTGCAAAGCAGCGATAATGGGTTTTCTGCCTCGCCAAGCTAATCACAATTGAGGGAATTAGAGAAAACCCTAATGATGGGCTTTCTGAGATGGATCAAGGGCATGAGATAATTTACGCACTCCATGTTACTGCATGAGTTTGTTTGTACCTCTGGACCCTGTTTCATTGGTCCAGTTTTGTATTAGATTTGTATGATACACATGTACAATGTAAATGGACCTATTTTAAGTCACTCAGTCAATGAAACCAAAACTTGAATTTGTAAATGTATGAACTTGTGTGATATTGTAAATGGAAATATTTTGTTAAATGGACATTTTTTGTATGACTGTAAAGTCCCACAATCAATGAAACCAAAAAGTTGAAATATCGACAGGTTTTCTTTGTTATGGGACAATAATATTTTGTGCGAACTGACGTTACTGTTCTATTATTTGAAATAAAGATGAATTTTCTGTGTTGTTCTAGTTATGAATACAGAGGCCAGCAGTTTCACACACTCAGTGCGTCACATCCCACTGGTTCAGTTTCATAGAAATAATTTACTCGAGTCGTAAGTCTTTTTTAAGAAATTGAGCCGAGGGTCCAGTTACACAAACCAATATTGCGTTCAAACATGTTTTATTTTGAAAAGAGTCTGAATCAAAGTGAAGTTTTATGAAATTTAGCCGCGGGTCCATTCGACATTGAATTGTTGAATTGCAGTTGACCCAGTACCGGCTATGTGAACGGATCACGTGGACCCGGTTTCATGAACATACTCTAAAATTGATTCATCCTTCGTGAAACTGGACTCGAACTGAATTGAATATCCTACTAACTCGCTATTTAGTGTGCGAAACTGCAGCATCTAAAACTGATTGAAACCCTTTCGCATAAAAAACCAAATTATCTAGGGTACGGTTTCACAGGATTAACTTAAAACGTAGATACCTGGTAATGAAGAAATTAATCTACTTAATTAAACATCAATTTCTTTAAAAAATTCAGTCAAAAAGTCGATCGTGTTTGTAAAACGGCGGCCCCTTGTATCCGGCATATGAAATTGTTCGTTTAGTCCTCGCGAGGATTCGTACCCTGGCATGCGAAGCTATCATTCTTGCTCTGGCATGCGAGGATTCATTGATTCTTACCCTGGGTGGTGAGGGTGCCAATTCGATGTGTTTAATACCACACCAAATTCTCAAAAAGGTTGGTGCGTTTCTTATGAAAGCAGAAAATGAAAGCTTTTTATGACGAATACAGGTAACGTTATTTACGTTTTGAATATGAATGCCTTCCAAAATTAAATAAATGTTAACAAGTCTGTAAAACAATGCAGAATAATAAGACAAATGTTGCGTTGCGGTCTTGCGTCTTTTTTTTAAAACATCGGAAAAAGCCAGATTATGTCTACTCGAGGATCGAAACCGGGCACCCCTGGTTCTCTATTCCGCATCAGGACCACTGAAATCAGAAACCGTAATTTCTTGGATCGAACCCGGGATATTCGCCTAGTTTGTCAATGATGCTATGATCGCCATCTATTGGAATTTGGCTGAACTGACTAGATAGCTCTTACTAGTCTCACTGACTTTTCTTTAATCCGGTAAAGTCACGCTCGCCATCTAGTGGGTATAACCATCATTAGACTGTAGCGGCATAGGAATCCACCAGCTGGCGAGTGTGATTTCAGCACATTGAAGAAGAGTCAGTGAGACAAATTAGAGCTGTCTAGTCGGGCGGTTCAGCCAAATTCCAATAGATGGCGATCATAGCATCATCAAGTCGTAACGAAGTGTGGCAGAGATGCGATGAAACTCAAGTTCGTGGAACTTCGTGGAAATCAGAATTTTACGATAATCATTTTCCCACAAATATAATACAATTTTTTTCAGATCACTGATTAAAAACAAATGTCTAGCCAAATGTGTTGCTCAGAGAACACATAACAGTAGTAATCCTGGAGAGAGTGGAAACTCACCGAGTTGTGGATATTTCATTTATGGCAGGGGTTGCCTGTCGCCAGTCATCATTCCCCACCTGGATGTATCGATTGCCAATTAATTCGTGTCAATCTTAATACTTTTAAATGGGATCCAGTTTACGAATAAATTGTGTCATATACAAAATGGTCAGTCCTCCTGGGGTAGGCACAACAGTTGCCAGAGCAGTTGATACGATTATCCACATCTACATTAACTATGCAGTTACCGACTGCTAATCGACATAACCATTTTAAAATACAAAACATAACAACGAAATCATCATTTAATTCCGTACATTTAATTTATTATATAAAACAACTCTAGTAGGACAGTGTGAATGGTGATGTCACATTTCTATTCTCTTCTACAACCTTTGGAAAATATAGAAAAGATAACTTCCCATTTTCATACATAATAGTAATAACATTAATAATAATCATTATAATGCATTTTCAATAATAATAATAATGATAATGATAATAATTCAGAGCTCTTAGTTATCATGAAGGCCACAAATGATGAAGCACCTGTGCTCAGGATATGTTCAAAAAATTATTATCAATATACATTTTATGTACATTATGAACATCTCATGATAGCAGCCAGATCACAAATAATTCTACCGTGCACCAGCTACAAAAACGATTCGTATAAATCCCACTAGTGGAACCTCTGAAAAACAAATCCGGCTAAAATGGCGCTGAAAAATTCTAAACAAACGAGAAAAGTTGAAGATATTTCGTAGCGGATATTTTTTAAAATCAGTAACCCCATGGTTAGTTCGGCAAACATAATCGCCTTGTTCAAATAATTGAAAGTGGAACCTGGTATTTGAGGGTTCCGTTTAATCTTACTATGGAATGCGAAGGTTTTAATTCACCCCGGCGTGCTCGGGTTCAGTAGCTAATCGGCCTAATCTAAACGGCTCACTAAAACGTTTTGCAACCTGCAAATCAGCTTGTCAAATCAGTTGTTGCAAATCAGCGATGTTGAAGATGGGCCAGCCCTCAAATTCCTACAGACCCGAGGGTTGTAGTGGTTATAAGCGACACGTGCATGATGCGGACGCTTCGCAGGCGCGGGTCCCACGCGGCGCTTGGTGCGATTAAAAAAAAGGTTTTGAATTCCCCGCAAAATAATCGGCGAGCTAAAAGCACCATTTTGCTCCAAGAAGCAGGGTTTCCAACGGTCCTTTTGAAAAAATTCCTTCCAAATTTCATTTGTTTGTATTTTTTGTGGGCAATTTTATCGCAAATAAATAAGGTTGTTTGACTGGGAACTTTAGCTGCAATATGTCTTTCTTGGTGAAGGTTTTGGGAAAATGCTTTTTCTATGGGTCCTCATTTTATTTGAAAGTACTTTTTCCATGGTCAATTCCGTGCTTGTGTTTTTAAATGGAATGTGAGTGATTTGTTATGCAGTACCGGATAGAGTTAGGGGTTTTGGCGAAATTGACCACAAATTATATTCGATCCTACATGACTGAATCAGATTCTAAACAAAAAGAAATTTCATGACATGGCTTGTTTTGTCTATTTTCAACCTCCGAAAAATGAACGATTGAACTATGGCTTGAATCGTACACACGTTGTGATACGATATAAGTGACTGGTTGCCTGTCCCGAAGATAGAGACCGGTAACCAGTCTACGATACCAAAATCATGAAGGGACTTTCTAAAAGGGGCGTCCCGTTCGAACCCTGGCTACGGAGCTTGTTTACACACCCATTAAACTGGATCGTACCCAATAATCATTTCACCTGGCCATTAACTCTGGGGTATCTATCATTTTGACTTATCACCACGATAGATTATCTGAAGTTAACCCTTCATGCATAATTTGATATAAGCTTTCAAATAGTTCTATATTAAAGGGTTAGGATGGTAGTGATCTATACTGCTCAAATGGATCACGCTCGATATCATAAACTAACGGCTTACCGGTAATCGAATGATCGTCCATGTTCTTTGAATGAAGTCAGTGAATGGAAAGGAAGCATCTCTAGATTAGTATCAGTTTGCAACTGCATGTCCCAATAAAAACTCGTAATCATTTGGAAACGACGAAATTGGTATCCCGTAGATATTCTGTCAAAACTAAAACTTCATTTGATGCCTCGAAATCGCTATCGTGGATGTCAAACACTAGTATCCAATAAAAAAATTTAATCTGATAAATCTACATACCATTCTCAAATAATGGTACCCACCCACACACTACATCGACTATATTTAATCCGTTTGACCAAGTACTGCCTTCCTATCATAAGGTGCTGCCGGTTTGCACATCGTTAGCGGATTTTCCATACACTAATTTGAATTTTACTGTGGCAATCAATGAATCGGCTGCCAGAGTCGATTCATGTTAGTGTATGAAAAATCCGCTAACGATGAGCATAACGGCAGCACTGCACAGTAATATTCGTTTTCGTAAGGCAGCCCCTATAGCCCGTCTGTACACCTACAATTACACCCATAAAATTACAGACCTTATTTGTATTAAGCCCCTAATACTAAGTACACATTTTCTTGACAGCTAATCATATGTCTTTTTTACTTTCTAGAACATCAATAACATATGGCTGAGAGTAAACCTACTTTTTAATTTAGTTAAACATAATTCATCATATTCAGTAATTTGACGACCCTTTGCAGTCTGTTGTCGATTACTGTTATAGATTGCCTTAAGTTGAATAAATCATTTGTAGTGAATATCATCAAAGATGCAACCGCTTATTTTACTACTAGGGGTAAGCCTGAATTGACGACCAATTCGATTCGATTTACAATCGGACAAAAATTGTTAGTAATCAATCTTACATTGCAGGTTTTGATTGTGGGTAAGTAGGCCCTAGACTAGTTTATTTTTCATCATGTACCCTAATTTTGATTAGAAAAATATTAGAAAAGATTAAGAATCGATTCAATTATTAAAGATTATCATAAGTGAGATATATTTCTGTGTTTTATGTTCAGGTATTGGCGCTACCGTCGATCAATCACGGATTCAGGTAAGTGATAATTTTCAAAATTTAAATTTTATTTGGAATTACTTACATATTGGCCTTATATTATGAGCTACGTTTAAACCTTTCAGAAACGAACGGCTGCGATAAGATATACGCAACAAAGATGGCCGCTAGGCATCGTGCCTTACATAATGACTGGGTTCAGTGAGTTAAGTTCTATATATGTATCCTTACGTTAATATGTTCTTAAGATCATTCCCAAAATTGTATTCACAAGCATTTTGTAACTATATGCCTTAATGTCATTAAATAAGTAGAAATCTATATACGTAGGCCCTTGCAATTGTTTTTGTCCATTACGTAACTGACTTGTTTCAATTACACGACTGTTTCAGCGGAAAACCAAAAAGCTGCGATACAGATGGCTATCAATGAACTAGAAACTGAGTTGGGGCCAAGATGCGTGCGCTTTGTACCGAAAGACAATCAATTTGATTACCTTAACATGAAAAATTCTCCGGCTAAAAAGTAATCGAATTCTAAATTCTAAAAGATTGGCAACTACAGCAAATGTATTTTGCAGATATAGAAACTTTTGAATTTGAAGGTGTGGATCTGTGGTAGGAATGACGGGGAAGGAGCAAATAACAAACTTCGCTGCGACTTGCGTAGATGGTCTTCATCAAGGACTCATAAAACAGCAATTGTTGACTGTTTTGGGCATGAAACCCGAACATCGGCGACCCGATAGAGATAAATACGTGACGATCATTACCGACAATATCAACCCAGGTATATGATCCAATGTGAAAATAATTTTATATCTCTTATTAGAATGATCTCCATCATTCTTTGGATGAGTTGATTACAGAAATCAAATTTGGAAATGTTAGATTTTCTCTTCATTATATATCATTTTTTCACTTAACCTGAAATGTTATCACCGCTTTAATATCTTGAATTTGACATCAAGCGCAAACATACAGATTTCGTAAGGATCCGAGCGTCGAAACGTTTGGTCTACCATACGATTACGACAGTCTTCTACATTTCTCCGAGACGCAATTCGCCAAGTCAGTTGGACTGAAAACGATGATCCCGATAAAAAGTGGTGTGACCATCGGTCAGAGAACTCACCTGAGCAAATACGACATTCAAACCATTCACAAAATGTACAACTGCGGAGGTACTCATCGTATCATTAGGTTAAAAATTGACACCTTGTTTCTTCTAATCGGCCGGGTCATATTGTGAACTGCACGTTTCATTTCTAAGCTACCGGGCCTGCCATATTTGTACATCATCTTGACATTTTTCAGGCTTCGTTTTTCCTCCTTTTTTGATTGTAGGAGATATTAGTTTCTCCTGCAATTTTTCGGCAAATGCATGTGGATTCAGACCAAGACCTCCGGGTGACATCCTGCGATGGAAACGACTGTTGGCACCGTCACCAAGCGGCCCACCAAATGACCACACTGGAGATGGTATGGATATAGGTTCAATTAAATAAAGTCTTCAAATTTTTTTGAGGGACTGTTTTTTGAAAATTCGCCGTGGATAATTACAGGGCTCTATATGGGCATCGATATGACAGGAGAACAGAGAGGAGCGGGCGGGGCACTTCAGTTTGATCTACCCAAAAGTGATAAAGGATATTGTATCACATTCTGGTACGTGAAGCTTGTTTCTTTCAAAGTGTAGATATGAAAATATCAATTTCAAAGATTTCCATTATTTCTCTATGATTTAGGTATTACAGATATTCTAAGACGGAATTGACTTCGTGGTCATCAATAATTGCGTACAGAGCGAATGGATTTGTGAATCTGGGTCAGGTAGCCTCCCTTACACACCATAAGAACTACCCATTAAACTGGATCGTATCCAAGAATCATTTCACCTGGCCATCCGACTCTGGGGTATCTATTATTTTGACATATCGTTTATCACCAGGATATAGATTATCATAAATTCTAAACCCTTCATGCATGCACGTAATTCTTTCACTGTCTTGATCAACTGAAGGCTACGTATTCATAATTCGTTTTTCATCTTTTTTTCCTCAGCTGTTGTTGTACGCGGTGAAATCTGGAGGGTTCTACGGTCACAAGAATTTTGCTATTGACGACGTCAGCATACAGGAAGCGCCCACCTGCTAAACTGCAGATTCCCGTCATCTTTTGAAATGAAATCATTTTCTATTCAAAAGGTTGGCAATATATCTCTTAATAAATTTACTTTTCCTCACTTAAAGCTTGTTGTAGTAAATATGATTTTAGAGAAGATGCCAAGACACAAAGAAACAACGCAATAAGTTATAATATTAGCTCATGATTTTATTCATTAAGGTACCAGTTTATGTCAATCTTGACTAGAATCTAAAGACAGAATGACTAGAAAACTAAAACCTCTGTCCAAGTATCTCTTGTGCCCATCTAACACTAGATGTGTATATACATTTGATCTTTTCCATAGTGTACAAAACACATTAAAAAGCAGATTACTTAATCTAAAATAACATTATACATTTTTGTGCTCACACTTAAACGAAAGATACACCATACTAACATACTAGTTCATACAAAATATCCGGGCTTTGGTCCCATTTTATTTGGAATGTGTGGAAACCATGAATTTGACCTGCTGGAAATTTAACTAAAATTTGCACTGAAATTTTTCAAACATTTTTCAATGCACACATAGGTGCCTTATGATGCCTGTGACAATGACAATATGGTGGATTACAGCAGGGTTGCACGAACGAATTTCTGAAGTTCGGATGTGCAAGCATAGTAGTAGGACTAAGGGTTGCAATATGATCCATAATAATCGGATACAAGGTTTCAAATAGTTCTACATTATCGGGTAAGGACGGTAGTGGATACTGCTCGAACGGATCAAGTTCGATATCATAAACTAACGGTTTATTCGAATGATCATCCATGTTCTTACAACTGAATGAATGTGAATGGAAAGGAGCAGTATCAAGATACAGGTTCTCCTTCGGAATACCTTGCGGGCAGTTTAATTTACGGAATGACGGGCTGTCGTCAACGGTTTTATGAGTTTTGAAGTGAATTTTATAGTTTTTGTAGCGCATCGCGACGATGTTGTCGTCGCAGTAGAAGAACAACGTATCGTGAGATTTTCCATTTCGATGAATTAGTTCATTGAGGATGCTGTGACCGTCAAATATCTGCCTGAAGTTTTCAGTGATTCCTGCTACGTCCAACAAAGTTGGGAAAATATCCATAGTACTGATGATGCGACTGGACACTGTTCCAGGGGAGATTTTATCCTTCCACCAGGCTATTGCTGGCACCCGTAATCCTCCTTCAAAGAAGTTCCCCTTCCCACCTATAAAGAAAGACGAAATTAATTTCAAATCTATAGAACCAATAAATACTCAGCATTGGCATTTCTAATTAACGTATTGCAATTCCTATAAAAACTTGGACCGAAGTTACAACTGTTCTCTAAGTAATTACAGTAATAGAATTTACCCCTGAGCTTGCCAGCACTGCCTCCTTCAGTGCAAACTTCCAAATGAGGACCGTGATCAGACAGAAATAACACCAGCGTATCAGTGTCGATTTCTAACAGTTTCAATGTGTCAATCACCTCTCCAACAGCCCAGTGCATTTCATTCACCATGTCTCCATAAGGACCTGCACAAATTGATATATGTAGTAGAAAGAGTGAACAGTAATAATCAAAGATGCTGGAAAAGAAAGCCCAAAATCAGTGATTAATCAAAAAGTTCTACTGGTTTTTACCGTATGTTTTTTGTATTACAGTATACTTATCATCAACATGTTTAAATTCATTTGTATATACAATGTACGCTGAGAATCCAAAATAAACTACATTACTATTATCTCTATTATTAGTATTACTATGCTATCATTATCATCGCAAGTCATTTGTCTTTTCTACCTCTTTTTGAACTGCCATTGAATCTTTCGCTAGCAAACATCGAGGAATGAGTTTGCGGCAGCGAAAAGTAAAGAAAGAACGGGTTTTCCTGTTGACTGTGATTATGGAGAAAAGTCTTCGCGTCATGGACAAGCTTCGATGTGAGATGCTTCGTTACGATAGGCTGCTCAACAATCGTACGATTATAGTAGAGAAATGACATCAGAGGATTTGGATAGGGTAAATGCAGCTGAAAATGATAAACAGAACTAATGATTAAATTGGATTTTTGTAATTCATCTATGCTAATAAGCTTATAGAGTCGCAATATAAGTCCATGTTATCACTTATCAAATCTAATAATTCAAGCTGTGAATATTCAAATAGATAAACAATTCCAAAACCAAAGATGATTGAAGCAAATAATGGATCGTAGTGGCGCCAGATATACAAATTCCTTCTCAAACATTCAATACAGTCTACATGTACTATCAACACTGCATGGTCGATGTGGAAGTCTGGTGACACCTGCAACAAATCAGCCAATGATAAGATGAACATGTAGCGCATATGTATTATAGTATACCTTAGTATCATCTGAATTCCAAACCAGACTGAACGGTAATATCGTCCCTACATAATCAAATCCATGATTGTGAGGCAGAAAATTTCCATCATTACTCGTGAACTCATTGATTCCTTAAAAACCAAAATTGAGATTTCTGGAGGGAATATTTCACACACACACACACGCTAAATCAAACTATCGATCAAACTGTATTACCTAGATGCCACTTTCCAACTATTCCAGTCGTGTAGTTAGCAGTTTTCAAAGCTTCGGCAATCGTTATCTCGGATTTTGATAATCCGCTGAAGTGATTCGGAAAGAACACCCTTTCACCACCGATGACACCAGATCTCATGGGTAAGCGACCTGCAACGTGAAAACACAATGAAAATTTTTGATAGGGTGATCGTAGTCTGAATACCAGATGTTGTTACAGTCCCCTACAACAAACGTTTCAGGAACAACGGCTAGATACTAGACTAGGGTGATCGGGTTACTTGAAAATGACCCGGGCACTCCATATCAAGTAAAACATTACCAGTCAATAAGGCTCCTCGACTGGGAGTACAGTATACATCAGCTGAATACCAATGTGTGAATTTCATGCCTTCCTGCGCCAACTCGTCGATGCGACCGAACTCCTGGTTTGGATGGCCATAACTTGACAGGTCTCCATAACCAAAGTCATCAGCCAATATCAGAATGATGTTGGGTGTTCTGTTCCGTTCAGCATGCAGCCCTGACGACGCAGTACCAAGAAATACGTGCACAAATAACAGTACATGTACATATTTCATTATTGTTAATTGTGGCAGGATTATAGTCACTCGATTCGACATCCAGCTACCTGGAAATATATCAAACATGGCGCGTCTATGACCGTAACTGTAGTTGAGTAAAAACTTGGCATACGTCGATTTAAAACGCCCACCCCAGCACAAGCTGTGGCTCGTGCAAGTGACAGATGACAGAACACAATAATATGACAACCGGAAACAATGTGATCTTATTTATTTCTATCGAAAGGTAATGGCTATTTCGGATTCTTCGAGAACTTACACTCTCGTGTCAGAGCTTAGACTGGTTTCCTGCCTCAATCATTCCGCATTTGGCAGTAGTTATAGACAGGTTGAAATCCCTAACAATTTAATTAAAATCCGCGTCAAATAGTGTTGGTAGAACTGAGTTACAGAGAAACCATAGAACTGAGCTAGAACTTGTCAAACTATTGGCGAAAATAGTCCGGCAACCAGTCTAGCCCAAAGCTTTGCACGGTTATGCATTTCATTCATCTCAAGTCCATCCGTCAAGGTCGTTGCGCTTATTTGACATTTCTGAAGTTTGCTTGTAATAATTGCGCCTGAAAATGACCGATAACTTTGATCCTGAACGGGGAATGAGTGATAAAACTTCTGATTTCAACAGCCAGAAGGTACAAGTTACTGAAAGGCTAAAGAAGAGGGATGACGACCGATTAGCAGATGCCCAGAAACGTAGAGAAGAAAAGGAAAGTTCGGCAGCACAAAACGAGACTATCGGTTTTTTCACTAAAGGATTCAAACAAGAAAAATTGAAAGTAGAATCATTACTGGAAGAATGCGAATCTCTATCAAAGCCTGCATTGACAAATCATTTCGATAAGTTGACCGTTTCAGTCCAGAACTTGCAAAAGTTCCTCACCGACTCAACGGTATTCTTGCCATCATACGAGGTGCAAGCAGCGCAGAAAGCTATCAACAAACTACAGGCTGCAATAACTGAAAAGCGAGAAGCCCTGATTCCGAAGAAGAAATTCGTTTTCAAGGGAAAATTAAAGAAGTCCGCCCCTGTGAAAGTAGCTGAAACAAAAACCGAAGACAGCGTTGATGGCTTCCGCGATACAACGAACTATGCGCTATTTGAATGTAGCTTTATCGATATGTGCGGACAACAGCTTTCAAAATCGGAAGAAGAAATCAACAACAAAGATGTAGCCCTTAGTAATCTAAGTGACTGTACGATTAAGCTGACCGGTGCACCGAGCGCCATGCATGTGAATAAGCTAAAGGACTGCGTAGTTCTCTGCGGTCCGATCTCTGGATCTATATTCATCGATAACTGCTCGAACTGTTCATTCGTCGTCGCCTGTCAACAACTGCGAATTCACTCGACAACTGACTCGAAGTTTTACATACACGTCACCAGTCGAGCTATTATCGAAGACTGCAGTAACGTCGAATTCGCGCCTTATTGTTTCGCGTACGACCAAATCGATAGACATTATCTGATAGCCGGATTGGACAGGAAACGAAATAACTGGAATGATATTGATGATTTTAATTGGTTAGCTTCCGACACGCATTCTCCGAATTGGAGTTTGATAGAAGAAAGTGAACACAAGCATTGGAATTGAATACACCCATATAAAATGATTAATGGTTTTTTTATCTAATTTCATTTATTAATTAACAACTGTACCGAAAACCATTTATTTTGCTTTGACATTGGACAACAAATATTCCGCATAATTTATATCTCATTGTGAAATTGTTATACATTACTTTTAAAAAGGGTACCTTGAATAGCCATTTAATGACAAGCTGAGCACCACGATAACTAATATTCAAATACAAGAAGGAATGTAATAAAGTTTATGCTTTGTATGTCTATTATGCTTTTAGGCTAATTGATAAATAAATATGTACATGTATTATAATATCTCTTCTGCTTTCAATTGGTGAATAAATATATCTATATGAATTACTGAATTCTGAATAAATGTCTTTTTGATGCCTGTACATGTACTTGCAAAACTATCCATTTTCCTCAGTTCAACTGACTACTCATTACGTGATTCTTCACAATTCTGCCGCTGTTTCCTACCACTCCATGAAAAATAGTACCCTTGTGAGGTTTTCACCAAGCCCAGTTCATAAGAAAGCTGAAGACAACATTTTTGATACCAACACAAAACCAGCTCTGCTAGCTCAACTGCAGGCACATGATATCAGCTCTTGTTTATAATCCCAGTTGTTACCCCAGAATCCTGTACATAGGTATCCGCCAGGACCTCTAGATACAAAGTCTGGGCCAGTTATGACAAAGTCCGGAACCAAATTGGAAAACTGGAAAAGAATTACTTCTATGTAAAGGAAAGTGAACATCTTGATGCTAAAGCTGTTTTAAGGAAATTTTTCAAGTAAATAGATCAGTATGAATAAATATGGTTAACCATTTATTCAAAGCTTCTAACTTACTGGTGATCTAGTCATTGGAGGGATAGTTGGACTTGCTAGGCTGACAATATCCCTAAACCCTGATATCGAGTTGCCCAATAGAATTAATGCGAGCTTGTCCGAATGGTTCGGAGCTAAGAATAGAGCACCAGTTCGATTTTGGTTAAATTTACAGCTGCCTAATCGTATACCTGAAAATATACGTCAATAGCTTATTAGAGAAATTCTTTTTTGAAAATGTTGTAAATCTGGCACCGAATATCTTGACATCATACATAATATTATCACCTCTATCACCTTTATTGTTGTGCTTAAGTGGTACATTTTCTAGGAATTGCTGTGTTAAACTATTTTCTTCAGGACTTCCAAGGAGAACCAGGTTATTTGATTCTGGAGATAACAAATGAAACATGTGAAGTGATGTTATACACCTGCATGTAGTACATAAAGAAAGACTCAGGTCATTTAATATCTGAAACAAACACATAAAAGTTTACCAACAACTCACCAATCAGTTCTGAAGTGCAGTCTCTATCTTTGACAATAGGAACATGTGCATCGGATGTTAAGTAAAAGAGATTGGAAATATAAATTGCCGATTCCAGCAAAACTTGATCGACATCTGGATTGAGCAGGGTACCTGGAAAAGAATAATTAATAAGTAACAATTATATTGAATGTATACGATTCTCTCTCCAAGATGAGCACATACCAATAACTATTATAAATGGCTTTTCAGCTACTCTCCTAGCAGGTCCCATATTAACTGGTGTTCTGCCTTTTATTTGTTCAGCAGGCTGCCATACGCCTAAAAATATGACAACAATACGGTATTTTTTTACAGGATATGAAGGTGATGTTTGGTTTAGGGTAGAATATTCACCTTCAATTGACTTTGAAAAAACACCAAATTGTCCAGAAAGTGGGTCTCCATCGATCAATAGATTCCGATCATTCCATCGTACCGGTTGTGTACCTGCGTATCTCAGAGAAAAGCTTGCCACGTTCACAGTATCAACCACAGCATTTTCTCCATCAACTTTGACCTCACGTAAAAGGATAAAATATTATCTATACAAACCGTTTCTCCTATTTTACGAAACTCAAAAATAAAATGTCGACAAACGGCACCTGTATTTTACTGGTCCGGTATGGTATGGACTGTTGAAGAATCCTCACACCGTGCAAACTTTCACCAAAAGCCGGATTCATCACAGTTAATGTAAATTCTTTAAGGTCATTGATAGTAGCTGAGTATTTGGATGAAGGTTTTTCTTTCTGGCAAATGTCATCACCGCGAATGCATGCTGCCAGGTCATCAGGAATAGTAGAGTATTCCGCGGTAAATGAACGAAGGCTTGGATCATTAACTGCACCACCATCATTAGTCAACCTGTAATTCATTCAGTGTTAATCCATCAAAGCTTAAAACTTATTAAAAGATATCATGCCATATACGGGTACACTTACCAGGTATCCCACCACCAGTGCTCTTTGCCAGGTAATTCAGAGTATGTAACATTTGCTTTTTGTTCTATTAATACGCGTTGCATTCGTCGTGTGAAGTAAGGATGAACTGTTCGGTCATTCGATCCAATTCTGGTCAGTATAGGTATATCCTGAGTAAATCGATGAGAAACTTTACCTTAGAAATTTGCTATTAAAATCTTGAGTATCTTAGTTTTACCAGAACTTCAAATTCAGTGATGATACAAAAGATATTAAGAACCTTCAAATTAGAGCTCAGCCTATCAGCGTCATTCTCTGCTATACACATTTCCATCACAGCTTTTGTCATTGGATCAACAGAACTTGTAGATACATCATGCCTACGACAATACAATCATGTAAGATTTGAATGCAAAAGTCATTAAGACTTCGAATTTGTGATAACCAAACTAGCATTATTATGAAAAATCATCACAACGACTTCCTTACTTGAAAAATAAGTTGCTGTCGCCATATTCTTCTTTTTTGATCCAGCCGGCTAGAGATATGACGGCTAATGCTCGATCAGGAAAATGAGTAGCTAAATGCCACGCTCCATGTCCTCCCATTGAATGTCCTCAGATTGGTGAAAGTTCATGTATTATTTTTCACATGTTATAAATGCAGGTATGTGAATCAAGGTAGCGTAGGCTTACCTGCAAATATGATTGCTTTCCTAGTTGCTTTGTCTTTTATGAAGTCAGCATGCCCAGTAAGAGTTTCAAGAGCATTTGCAGCAGACATAGCTGTTAATGCGCCTGGACCTTCCCAATTATGGGCACCATGTCTGAAAAAGTTAGTGATTTCGTAAAACAAAACATATCAATTAACAAAAAGGATCGACCGGCAATTTCACTACTAATGATGAGCACTTATTATACATACCTTGTAGGTGCTAACAACCATGCCCCTTCGACGCCAAAAACATACTCTCCATCGACCATGTGTTTATAGCTGTCGGCCTGATTTTGTACGGGAACACTTGTACCGTGTAAGGACAACACAATCGAACACAAACGTCCCGAGCAGGCTGATCTAGGATATACAGCAGCGGCGTGTTGTACCGAACCGTCATGATCTACGAATGTGAAAATGAATGATTGATCCAATCTTCTGCATCGCAATTTCGATGAAACCGACTTCTGACCATCGGATGTCAGCACCGAAAATACAAGAGTTACATCATTACAAGCCGAAGATATCTTTGATGACGAAGACGTCATTTGAACGATCACCGGACGAACTTGTCCCGGAGCGATCGGAATAGTTTTCGATGTCTTAACTAATTCGCAATCTAAAACCTCCTCACCGCTAGATTGACTAGTCACGGAAATCTTTTTCACTTCGAGCCATTTTACGGAATGCATATTCATAATAGGTATCGATACAAATCGTCCGACTAGATTTCCATCGTAAAGATCCGGTAGAATTGTAATGGGTAATACGTCCCAACTCGGTTGGGGAGCGATATCGACATTGCATTGAAATACCTGTGTCCCCTGAGCCCGCAACTTCACGTATATCGTATGAATGCCTTTCGCTAATGCGACAGAAAATTGAAAATGATTACGTCTATACACATCACCCGTGACTGGTCGAAAATCAATATACATAGTATGAACTCCGAGACACTGAAATACAATATTCATGTTGTCTTCATTGACAGCAAAATCGGAGACCGCCCATCCTTGCCATTCTGTAAGAGCTAAAGACCCCATACTGTTTATAAGCTCTTGCCAGTTCACGTTCGGAGTTATCTTGATATTTTCTTCGGCGTGGCTCTGTTTGATTTTCATCCATTTTACCTCACTGCCCGAAATCAATTCCGAATAAAATTTCGACGCCTTAGCGTATCTGTAGTTTGCAGCCTTATGTATACCACCGATCGGATCTCCATCAAATTCAGTTTTTCCGACTGAAAATGGCGCGACGTAATGCCATAAAGTGAAATACGGACTGATCCGCCCAGACAACTTGCTGGCTTGTTTGAAACTATTGTTGATGAGTGATGGAACTACCCCGAGATCTTTATAGCAGCTGCCTAAAGTAGACCATAACCAGCCGTCCTGGTTATCTTCTTTCAGCTTACTGATGAGGCATGGCACGGCCTTCACGCACTGGTTGGTTGAAAAATAAAAAACAAACAAAGCTAAAATTTAAAATGATTAATGAAGTATTATAAAGGCAAGTCAAGATCAAAGGTATAAAAAATCTTTGGTAAAAAATACTCTTGTTATTACTGTATTACCTTTCCAGTAAGCCGGTAATGCTCAATCAAATACGGAAATTTTGCCCCATGCGTATCGATTCCACACTTAACTTTCTCCTTCTCCAGACGCTGGCTTTCTTTTTCAAGCAACTCTTCAGATGTTTTCTTTAAATAAAAAGATCATAATTCATCAGTGGAATTCTTATGTTCATCGAAAGTTTTATACACAGACTATATACAATTACAAATAAGCAAATTTGCACGGTTCTAAAGCATTTTTTCGGCATTGCTTACCAAAATCTTTGCTTTCTTCGAATTGACCGATATCAACATTGACAATAGATACACTGTAAAGAATTGTTTGAACCACATCATTGGAGTGAGGGGTGAAAGTAGAAGGATTTCCACAAAATTGTACAGGCTTCAGTTAGGTGACCAATTCAATTCAATAAGGTGACCATAAGGTGGCGCCGCCTACTGTCTGTCAAGCTAAAACCAGGAAGTGATTTGTTTACAAATGTCATGTCTGTACTAGAAATTTGAAATTGAAGTGTCTATGTATGATGGAGATTGAGACGGTTCTGGCTGAGGGTGTCATAGAAGGTATATTGTCATTTCTATTTCACTATATAGTGTAAACGTTTACGTGTTAGAGAATTTTTACTGGAAGGCGAAGACTGTTTTACTTTTGGCAGCTGCTGTCACACTGGCATTTACACCAGACTCAACCCACAAAGGCACAAGAGCTGTCATCGATTTCATAAAACCTATTCACCATGATCTTGAGCCATTTTTGTGGTGCTCCAACCCGCCATATTCCTGCCACCTGCCAAAATAACATCACATGCCAGTAACGTCATACACATGCAACTGAGCGCCAACCTGTCCGCCCAAGAAATGTTGGGCAGTATAACGGCCCAAGGAAGGGTCTGCGGCCAGGGTTTGTGTTGGTGTGAGCTTCAGCAGGAGGCAATAAAACCCTGGCAAGCAAGCGTAGTTACTTGCTGTTTTGGTGAACATCGCAACCTTGCACGTACATTTTATCTAACAGATGATGCTACCACCGGACAAGTTGAACTCGAATCCGGTTTGCAAGGCACCCATCTGCGAGAATTTGAACCGCTGAATAAACTACTGAAAATTCTTCCTCATCGCGCACAAAAGGGTTTATTCACGGTAGAAGTGAGGTACTCGTGCATCGATGTATGCGATGAATACATAGCCGTCGGTTCGAACATCGGCGTCGTCTTCCTCTATGACCGGAAAAAAGAAACTCTACAGAGATTGAATACAGCAGTGAGTATCTGATATAAGAGTTCATAGAAAAAACTAAAACCAGGGTCATGTTTAAGGTTAAACTGAAATTTTTGGTTTGATCGCTATTGGTTACTTCATTTTTTCAATGGTTGCAATAATTCTAACTTAACTGTTTCAAGTAAATTAAGCTGAAAACTGTTAAGTTTGAATTGTTGTCCACAATGAAAACATGAAGTTATTAAACCAAAAATTTTTGTTAAACCTTTTTTTTTAAACTGGACCGCTAGACCCAGTTTTACATTGTGAGTCAAATGGAAGATTTAGTTCAGTGTTTTAATTTAATTTTCAACCATTTGAAACTATAATTCTTTAAATAATGCTGACAGACTAAGTTGTTTATGTTTTGATTATATTACATAACCCAGCATCGCAACCTGTAGCTAGCTACTAATGAGCGTTTCATGTAAGGGCTAGCTGTATGATATTTTTCAGAATAAAAATGACAGCATTTCATGCATCAAAATGCAAGCGAGTCTTGATCACATGGTTGCAGCAGGATTGTCATCTGGACTGCTGGTTGTTTTTCAACTACCTTCGATACTGCCCGGTCGAAATAAACAGGTAATTATGAAATAAGTCCATTCCTATTGTCCCATTTCCCTGGTTGAAATAAAACTGCTTGATTGATCGATATTTATGATCAGTGCATGTTTATCTGTATGTCTGAGTCCACATATTGAGTATTGCACATAAGTTTATGTATGCGTACATTTCTTATTAAACATTAAGTAGGCCCTAAGTCAAATGTAAGTCCTACAATCACAAAGAGGAAAAGTTAAAATATTGAAACGTTAAAAAACCATTATGAAAGGAATGATGATCCTTTTTCCTTGATAAAGGTTTTTAGAGGAAAACCGAAAATTCTGATTTTAAAATGAATCTTAACGTTTCGATATTTTACCTTTTCAGCTACTTGATTGTTGGACTTTTATCTAATTCTTCGCTCGTGACTCATTGCGAAGTTTTACCTCGTCATTAAGTGAATATTTAATACTCACCTCCTGACTTTATTTCTCATCAGCTGCAGCGATATGACGTTCCAGATATGCATACTACACTGATAAGCTCTTTAGCTTGGAGTGCTAATGGAATGAAGATTTTCAGTGGTGATCAAAATGGAGTTGTTTGCTACACTGAATTTGATTATAGCCAGGTATGTTTATGTACGCAACGCATGACACTTCAAAAACCAATGTAATATACAGATACCAGGTACAAATATATCACGTCAATTCATTTATCATTTCTTACAGAAACAGACGAAGTCGGCGATTATCCTGAAAGAAGGGTATGAAATCGTTCAGCTGTGCTACGCACACAAAACATTACTAGTTTCTTCGAAATTGCGCAGTATACTTCATACCATAGAAGAGAACAAGACAATACAGATCGGTCAAAGAGAAAGAAAGTGGTAAAATCTATTAATACTCATAATTATCATCGTTGGAAAACTCATTGAAATTACTATGTATATTTGAAATCCAAAAGATAAAACCTAATACAGTTTTTGTATGTAAATGCAGCATTTAATTGGATATCTAACATCAACCCTTTCAGTGCGACTTTGCTAGTATGCCGCATCGCAGTGTATTGATTTATTAGTAATTAATTCTTATCTCTATTGAAAGATTCCAAAATAAAGTACAAAAATATTAGAAATTAACGATACACCACACAGCGGTGTAGATGCACTTAAGTAAAATGCCCGTTATACAAAACACTGGGGTTGAAACTTTAGAAATCTCCAGCACTTTGGGGTATTGATTATTCAGCACTGAAAAGGTGGCTTTGAGAGAATGCTGAATCAGGTACCGGTAGACCTATAATTCAATACATTGATTCCAGTCTCGGTCGATTTGGAGCAGCATTCACGAATCAGATCTGTAAGCCGGCGGACGCTGTGATATATGCGTCGAGGCCTGGAATGCGGATATGGACTGCGAACATTCACGGCGTCGTCAACAATACTTTCATATTCAAAGACTTACTCGCGATGAAGCACCCGGATATCGCTTTGTTATCGTCATCTGTGATCATACGTAGTGCCAGTAAGGACGGCAGCGCCGTACCTGAAAATCCTTTCGGCCCGATCATAATCTACAACGACACACAAATGGTTACTTGGAACAATACGTCGATCTTTGTGTTGGATTTGGTGAATAACTGTGTACTGGGAAGTCACAATCATGTCGGTAATATTCTCAGCCTGTCTGTGAATAAGGACGAGATATTCGTGCTGCGTTCCGGAGCTCACAGGAATATCATTCGAATCGCGCAAAAACCTGAAGCGCCACCAATTGTCTCTCCAGGTATGCTATACTCCTCACTCATGTGCCATGTGCCATTACTACGTTTGTTTTTGCTTATTTTCTTGGAATATCTTGCACATTGCCACGCGTAGAAACATTATGGGCAAGTGTAGACAATAGTGTATCTAATATTATAGCAGGCAAACACAAGGAGAAATTGAAATGAGAAAGGAGAAAAAATGCCAAAACCATAAATGTAAAACAAATTTTTAAGAACTAATTTGATACTAATGAATATCATTTCATTTTGGAGGGATTGTTTATGTTTCTTAAGGCAACTTTTTTTATATGCTTTTTTCATTTTTGCAAAATCATCATTCTTTGTTTCATATTCTGACTGCTTTTAGTTTCGTCTGTCTTAGCGGATAATCGTACTCGCACACCTTCATCAGTTCCGGGTAACACTTCAATAATTTTGCTTGAAGGGGACACTCGTCCTCAGATCCTGCTGATTCCAGAATACATTTCAAAGCGGATATTCCGCCAAATCCTCTTATATCCAAATCAATAGAATTTTTCTTTCAAAAATTGGTAGATGGGTAAATAATCAAAACAATGTATGCAAGTTAATGATATGCCCAATAATTGATGTTCAATAAAGAAAATATTGCTACAAATCAAATTTTACAAATCATGAGTTACGAAGCTTGTTTGCCATTTTATGTTTGCTTTCTGCGGTGGATGGTCAATTTAGATGTAAAGATATTTTCATAAAGATATTTTCTCGATTGCTATTAGACATTGTTAATCATTGGAATTTTTCATTACAGAATACAAGCATATCCTACAAGAATCGATGAAGTCAAATCCTCAGCGATCTCAGAGTGTGACCAATTCACCTTTGACACTACATCCGACAATTTCAGAACGAAGCGCCAGCCCTGTGCCTTTCCTTCCTAGTAATCTGTTCGGTAAAATCAAGACGACACTTGAGTATGCTTCTAGTGCAGGATTGAACTCGCCTCAGAATTTCAGTGGAGCAGCACCTGATGACAAAAATCTGGTACGACCGACGGCACATAGCGCTACTGATATAGGCATTGTGGCGAGCAATTCGTCGACCAACGGTTTTGACAGTTCCGTATCTAGCCAACAAACATCAGTTGAAATTGAAGATGCTGTAGACGCTAGTCAGCTTCTCACTGAAACCGTTTCAGAGGCTCTGCCACCTGTCGTTGAACTCAAACAAGATGAAATTGATCAAGTGACGATTGATTTGAAGCTTAAGATTCCAGAAATTGAGGAAATTCGTGTAAGCCCGATCCAGTGTGAAAGCCCGGAATTATCTACAGAATTATTTACTGATGAAAGAAAGGTTTCCGGATCTCCCAATTCACAAAATGGCAGTGCATTTAGAGAAGATCGGTTTAGTTCTTTGAAAGGCAAACATGAACTGGCAGGAGAATTATTAGTCGAACGACGACCAAAGAAAAAGAAGAAAAAAAAGAAACGTAAAGCCGGTAATTGCACATTCTAATTTAATGCAGTAATGCATGACATTTAGTAAACATGCAATGTTCATAATGAGTTAAAGCATAGTTGATAATTTGATTAATGAGTGAAAATAGTATAGTAAAAATAGTTAATTGCTGGAAATTTCCTCTTACAAATAATATAATATGTGTTTAGTTTCAGCGCCAGCGAGTGAAAAGAAGACCGACTCTGATAGCGGGAAATCTCATGACTCTGTGCCATTGGATACTCGCGAAACTCCCAGTGATAGTGATACCGACCATGAAAAATCACCAGAGCCCACAAAAGATCTTGAGGAAGATTATGAGATCGGTGTTCTTCCTGTAAATCCTGCAGCCGCTGATAACGAGCCAAATGATAGTGTAGATAATACTGATACTGCCTCTGGTGATGCAATTTTGGACAATGAAAAACTTGAGATTTCAACTGAAATTGCGAAAGAGATATCGACTGAGATGGAGATTATGCATAACAGTGAAAATCTAATGAATAAGTCGGATATCAAACCAGAATCTGAGAGTACAATTTCAGAGCGTCCTTGCGAATTGACTGTGTCAACAGATCAGGTCGATTCCATTGTACATCCCCTTATGACCGAGCCCGTTTTGTGTAGTCCAGATGCATCAGGGTTAAATCAAACACTTGATGTATCGGTTGATGATTTCTACGCAAAATATCAGAAGAAAAGTGTGAAAGAACAGCCAACCATCGACAAAATCGATCCAATCACCGAATTTCAACAAAAACTCAGGGATAATGGAAATTTCAACCGAGCTACTGATGAAGCAATCTCAGTGGATCCATTACTTACGCTGCTTACAGATACGTGGTCTGCATTTCCGACACCTGGCTACATTCAAAGTATCTCATTGTCCCATAAGCAGGCTTGGGTTACAGATAAAAATGATCGCTTATACAGTAGCAGTTTGACTGAACCGGGACTAACCTGGAAAAAGGAAGATGATGGAGCAAAGCTTATTTCAGTTTCCGACAATGGAGCCATTCTTTGGAAATTGCTTAGGAATGGTAGTGTCTATGCTGCCGTTCGCATGCTAGCAGGTGGACCTGATAGTATAGCGTGGCAAGAAGTTCTCAAGGATGTCAAATATATCAGCGTTGATAACACTTGTGCATGGTAAGTTTAATTTACGCTACTCCTCATTTACAGGCCTGAACTGTATCTAAAACACATTTGATCATTTTTCAGGTTCATTAAAAACACAGGGGAAATAATGCTGCAGACAGGATTGTCAAAAGATCGTCCATTTTTCACTTCAACATTAGTCAGTTGTCCGTGTAAGTTGCTGCATATTAAATGTCGTAATGATGTCGTTTGGGGTCTGACTGATGAAGGAAAAGCAATTGCGCGTGTTGGAGTGCAACCTGGTTGTGACGAGGGAACACGCTGGGATGAAATTGAATGGTAAGATTTTTCCTTGACCAAAGCATTTTTTCGCATTTCTTCAATGTAGTCTACTAGTAGTTCATTAATTGTTCATCGAGTCATTTTGATTTTTCAGCCTTCCAGATGGTCTTGGATTTTGTTCGTTTAGTCTTGGTGGTCAGAACTCGGCATGGGCATTGGATATAGCTGGTCGATTATTCTTCAAAACTGGTGTGACTTCTAAAGCTCCTGTCGGTGATCCGCATTGGTGGCAGGTATGAAATTGTCAATCGAAAAAGGCAGAAATAAACAATCGTGCATTTTCTGTGTATTTTTGTGTAATTCCATATTTTCAGATATCTTTGAGTGAATATTTTATTCAGGACAGCTCTACAATTGATAACTGGACAAAGTCACTTGCAGAATTCCTCGATCCTCAAAAATTAACCAAAGTCCTGCAAGGAAATCAAGGCGGTCTTGTCCTGGCTAGTTCCAATGGTATTTGGGTATGCCCTGAGCAGAGAACTTCATTCAGAGTTTGCAGAGGCATGATGACAGGTACGGCATTTGTAAAATATACGCTTATTTTCTACTTAGGGCGAACTCTGTTTAAGTAAACTGGATACCTTTTGGTTTTACAAATTCTTTATGCTGTTCAGAATACCTTGATTGAAAAGTGGAACTGGCTTGGTTACATGATGGTTAAAAAGGCATCTGGTTGTCTCTCTTGTAGTGGAGCTGTCCCCATCTCTCTATGATTATTAGAATATCTATTCAATACCAAGCAATATAACAATTGATTAAGATGCCATCTGCTCTTTTGAAGGTCACTTGTGGGAAGTTGCATTATTGTCTGGAGTAGCACTATCCATGCGCTGGAGCCACGTATGTGCCCAAGTTGCTGAGGGCTCGTTAGGTATAATATGGGCCCAGCAGCCGAATGGTGAAATATTGTATATGCCCCTAGAAACTAAAGCGTTTATTTCTGTTGGAACTCGACACCTGCACAGTCCCTTACTGTGTATTTCTGCGGCTGAAACTGCCGTATGGATCCTTACTGATGCCGGTAAGGTTTTTATACGTCAAGGAGTGAATACTAGGTATCCACAAGGTATTGGATGGGTAGATCTGGATCTTTCTCAATTAGGTGAGTAATCGCAATGTACGAAGCAGTTTCATTTAGAATAGCTGTTATTAGTCTGAAAGTTTGATTACTTTGAACAGCTGCTTTGTATTATGTTCATGATGATGTGAAGTCGTGTAAAATGTCTTTGCGATCTGATTTCAGGTGAGTCTAAGCTGGTTCACCTCTCCATCGGTGCTGAGAACGTGTGGGCTGTTGACCAGTCAGGTGTCGTGTACTTCCGTATTGGCATATTAGCACCATCTAGTCAGGTGTTGAATCAAGCATGGATTATCGTAGACGAGAAACCGTCAAATGGCTCATATTTTGCACAAGTCGAAGTTGGTCCTAAAGATAACATGGTTAGTACAATTTGATTGTCCATAATATACCAGTATGTTCATCATATACAGACGATCCCCCAATATATAACAATGTGTATTAGCTTTTCAATTCTGTGATTTGAAGGTTTGGGCAATTGACGACAAAAAAAGTGTTTACATGCGACGTGGAGTCACAGACCGTATGCCTCTAGGTCAGGAATGGATTCATGTACCTGGTATGTTACTAATGCCCTTCAATTTGAAAAACTTATGTGCACTAAGTCAAAGAAACTTGTTTATTATAATCAAAATAAAATTTGAACTTGAACTCGGTATGTTCTGAGCAGATAGTGAGTATTAGAAACTTTGTTAGATTCCCGACAGCTTACACATCTCTACATTTCTGTGGTGTTTAAGGTACGCAAGCAAAACAGTTGTCAATTTCAAATGATACTGTCTGGGCGTTGAGTCCGTCTGGTGATGTTCTGGCGAGGTTCGGTATAACCGAAGACAACGAAGTCGGTAATTACTGGAAAAAGATCCCCGGAAACTTTATCAGTATATCAGGTAGGATGGATTGAAAACGCTTGTTATTACTCGTACATTGTCTAATGAATTCAGTCATCACCAGATATTTGAAATGTATTTCGATTTGTATCATTACTCGTTCCAGCTTCTGCGAATAACAATCTGTGGGCGTTGAACAACGAAGGTCAGCTGTGTCAACGAACCACTCGCTGTTTTATACCTCAACTCAGTCGCGATTTGGCTACGAAAAAACGGGCTCGGACAGTCAGTCAGGCGAGCAGCGACGGAGATTGGGAACTGTTATAACGCGGGGCGTCTAGAGAAACTAGAATCAACTCAATGTTCATGCTTTCTCTTTTATATGATATTTGTCGCACGTGACATTCTCCGAGGTCTTTCGTTTGTTTTCTTAGAATTCGGAAGGACTTAATCGAGCTTGGCTCTTTAGTTGTATGAAGTTTGACCTGAATTCGTCGCTAGTGTATTAGAGCTTATTCTTCTTCTAGGTCTTTCGATCGTTCATGGCTGCTAAATTGTACAAAGTACAAACTGTGTTTAGTTATTTATCTTATTTATTTGATTTTGTTGGTTTTACATAAAAAATCGAGTCAAAATAATTACTGTTCCTAACCATTTAGTCAAACATCCATTGAAGGATTGATTTTCTCTTTTTAACTTTGTTTTCTGTCAAAGGTGCTGATAATGAAATAGTTGTTTAAAGGAATATGTGCAATATTATCCTGTATTATCTGTTTGACATTGAATCAATATACCAGTAAATCTAACATAGGCTTTCGGTAACATCTTTTATAGTTCAGGTCTCCTTGTTTCATCGTAATTTTCAAAGGATTCAATTTGACTTGAGAACTGTTGACTGGGTCGTCTATCTCTGATAAATTGTCGATTCGCCTACGCTTAGTGATTTTGCCTAAATAACATTGTTGTGTACATTTTAATCTGTAAATGTGTTTAAGAAACATTGTGAGTATTTGATGTGAGAGAACCCAGTGGGAAGTTGTTTATATACTTATCTTTGTATGAATAAGATAATTGTAAATTATTTCAATTACTTCAACATACTCCTACAAATGATATTGCACTAATGTTTTCTCCATATTTGGTATGTTTCCACTTACATTCTTAATAATTCTTGTACATGTAGGCTGATATAGATATGAATGTATGTGAAAAATTTGGTAAATATCTAACATCTCTGCCACAACTGTTACGTAGTGCATAGTTGTGCGCATTTGATTTTGATATGTTACATTCATATTTAAGTATGAAAATGGTATAATGTCAATGAAAAATTTACATAAATTGGACTCAATTGGTGGTATCACTTCTTTTTCCTTCCTACACCAAGATGACTTTTCGACTCTTTAAAGTATAGCAAGTTAATTATGTACATTGCATTTATAAATTCAGCTTGTTTCATTTTACGTGTGATCATGTACGTATCAGTTACTAAAGCATCGTAATTGTTGCATCGATGCTGGTTGTAAAACTTAAGAACCGACTGTTAAATTGCCTTCCCAGCTTCTGACATGATGATTAAAATCGTACTCTACTGCTAGTGTGTACCATAAAGTTTCAATGATTTGTATGTTTGGGGAGAGCATGTTAATTAAATTTAAATGTCTAATTTATATCTATTTCACGATGGAAATGCTTGCAATAAAATGGATATATGTAAGTAATGTTGCTATGTCTCTGATCTGTGCTGCCACCATCTTTCTCGCTTGGATTCGATACCGCGTTCCAAGGTTCACGTATTTAGTTCATTAGTTTGAAGGATCAAGTGGAAAATTGATGATCGAAATCGATAACAGATTATTGCGTATATTGCCACTCGAATAAATTATTATTTGAACTGTTTACTTCGAGTGGACTTCAAGAAAAGTTCGTAATCGACGCATCATATATGAATCTTACAGTGTAGTCTAATTTTCTAATAATCTACGCCCTTCTTACTTATTAACCTCTTTTTAGAGTACACAATTTCTCTTTTTGGGATGTTTTTAGATATCCTCGACATCAATAACGAAATTATCTATATACTTATCATATTATATATCATTTTATATGAAATACTAGTGCATGGCAGTTGGTATACCCATAGCAGGTGGGGTATGCGCGATTTGATTATTTTTACGGTGCATGTAGGTAAATCTAATTAGGTTCGTCAAAACGAGTTTTCCAGAAATTTATGACGTGTGTTTAATTACGGAGTATAGTCGTCTGCTATAGCATAAAAATTCTGCTCTCGTCGTGCACCGGCGGTTTTATATTTTCCTGAGCAGATAATCTGCGACCGCGCCAGGTCGAACTAATGGATGCAGCACCTCATAAAAGACAGCTACAGTGCGTCTAGTCGCGTCGAGCTACCGGTATATACTGCAGAATGAATATTAGATATATGGACACTTCTAGTTGAGTTAATCGCCCGATAAAAGAATGACGAGCAATTTAAGAGACCCCCGATGATTACAGTCGACGAATTAATTCTTGGATCTAAAACACGACTAAAAGCAGACACTTCAAATTCCAATTTAATTCTCGATAGATTCTCCTATCCAGAAAAAAAAACGCGTGAAAATGAAGGTTTATTATTACCTTATTGTTCGTATCTTGGGGACATAATCATTTAAGAAGGGCGGCGTTGGTTTAGAATTCTATATCTTAGGCGTATCTGCATTTTGTTCATTTCAAAATAGTTAACAAAACGATAGGCTGTTCTATTGAATGAAAATTGAGGAAATTTTGGGCGTCTTAATTTGTAATCTGTTCAGAACCACGCGTTTCCACACGATTTTTCATCAGATAGGTCGTTTTTCTTCCGCCGTGGAGACAGCCTAAGATCCGCATTACGGTTTCCGTTGGTACGTGGTCTGTCAATCGCAGGAAGCCTATCAAATATCTGCCGGATATTGATGACTTTGCAGATAATGGGCATGCTATAATTGTTATCTGTCGGATCAGCACTACCGGCGACATTTAGTATCTTTATTTCAGGCAACAACGTCAACTCCATATCGAATTTATAATGTCGACTATCGAATAACAGTGCTTTCCATCGATTCGGACGAATACGATCCGATATCTATTGAAAGCCAAATTCATTTCTCGTGTCTAATGATGCGATTTGCGATATGGAATTCTAACTTTACCGCCATTGGGACGTGTGGGACTCCGAACGACATAATATCGGTGAGCTTGCAGTTTGCAGCGCTTCTGCTCGACTTGGGAACGAGAGCTTCCAAGTGTGAAATTTTCAGTCGTCGCTTATCGTGTGAACATTTAATAACGATACAAGTTCTTATCCCCGAGGTGAAATCAACCACTTTAACACAACTCCCTCCTAACTCTGATATCTCGTTCCAAACCAATAAACGTATCGAAACACAAAAACACTGCGTTTCCGATTGTGCGTCTGGAAGTATTTTCAATTAATTTCGAACAACCTTGACTAACTTAATTCGTTTATGGCATAATAAACCCATGGTGCTTTTGCAGCTCCAATGTCGAATTCGCTCCCATACTAGTTTAATGGCGGAAATGGCCACATTATCCTCACAGCTCGCAACTGACCCTGTCGGGAATATTGATAATATCCCAAGCAGATGACGACGTGTCGCCATCGACGAAAACCATACAGAAAAAATAACGCGTTTACACGAACACAACATAGTCATTTACTGCTCGCCATGGGTGCAATCCATATCAACAAATTAATTGTCACTGACTTCTCTAATTCACAGATAATAACCAGACGAATGCAAAACCATTAATAACGTTGATGTGCTATAGCTGGTGTATGATTCTTTGGTGGGGATCGAGCCCGCGGGAGATGCGCAGGAATTACTGCTCTTGCTTTCCGTATGTTTCATATTGAAATGGATATAATATGATATGATACGATACGAAGTTCATGAAGTGTTTTGCATTTCGAAAATGACTTATCTATTTGCTCTTACATTTCTAACATTCAGCGATGCAGAACCAGAGATGTTGCAAATATCCATCGATATCAAAATGCAAATCCCCTTAAAGTGCGAGTGCCAATTTTCTGTTCAGCAATAACGTTCAAATAACTTTTTTTTACATTATTTACATATCAATGGAAAATACCGTTACAGTCACATAAGAAAAACACATATACATATTAGGACGTTATAAACGAACAAGTTGTTCCCACTGTGGATGGATAATCTTGAAGGCAGCTCCGCATGATGAAGATAAATGTTTTTTATAGCATGGCTGGCATAATGTGCTCGAATACTTCGTGGTCATTTTAGCACCACTTTTCTGTCAGGCTAGTGTTTCAAATGGTTGTTGTCAATGACCACCAGTTACAAGCAGTCTGATTTTCCGTGATAAATTGAGCATTTAAGCGATATACTGCAATATGCCGAGCGGTGGATATGGCTCATTTATCAAGATGAATCTGGCGACCGGTGTCTCGGTCCGAGCAGATACGACATAACGCTTTGACCAACAACTTAGGATGCAATGATATACGTGCGTGTTTCACACTGCATGATAAATGTAACTTTGCACGCCCGAAAATCGATGCAGACGAGATTTTTAGCTTTTCGTCCCCGACGTTATCATCCACCCTACGACCGACTCCGACAAGAACCTGATCGCTTGTAACCTGTCCTGATCAAATAAAAAACGAGTTGGGTCTACCAATTAGTATATGTATTATCGCTCAGATTTTTCCCTTATTGTCACGTCGTAATACTTATCATAGTTGCGATATACGTATGCGTCAAGTTTCATTATACGCTCTTCAAAACGAATCGTGCGTGACAGGAATTGAAGTAAAATGTTTTATCAGAACAATATAACGATATCAACAGCAGTACCATATGGGCATAGTAGTGTGTACGGAGATAATTTCCAGGCGTTGCCTTCTCCGATCAAATATGATACAAAGAAGGCCAACATTCCACCAATTTATTGTCACCCCTAATAATTCCATTTTTAATGACGAATAACAATATGGATACGCTAAAAGAATTGAACTGGAATTGAGACAGGTCTGCATAGTCTGGTGGTCCTTGATGGTCCGAGGACGGGGTTCCTTGTATCACGAGTATGGCTTAATATGGCACTTAATTGATCAACTTTCACATTAATGTAGATATAATAACATATATATTACACAAGTATTGGGACATAACTATACTATGGGACATAACTTCTCTTTCGGGGGGTTTCTTCATTGAGAACTATCTTGCAGGGGTTTATAGCCTCGAACTTCTTTTGACAAATCCAGTTGCAACCGTGTACTTAGTGTATTTGATTCCAGACTTGGTGGTCGTGTAAGCATCATTACAGATTGATAGGAGAATGATGCCGACTGGACGGGTTTATATAAATAAAATGTATGGGAGAATAATACCGTCTGTGATATAATAGGCTTTTAATGTTGACGACGGTTGCTGTCGATGTCAGTGTCATTCCTCACAGCGCAATTCTCTAAAAGGAATCATATGTCGATGGGATTATGAAGCTCTTAATGACCATTTGTTCGTGCAGCTAAAAGGGACATATCGGGAATTACGAATACATAACCCTGGATCATATGAATTTATGCCCGCAGCAAGTATCGGCGATACCGTTACGCATCAGAGAAAAGCAAACGTCAGCAGTGACACGAAGATTCAAAATTACAGCAATCCGGCGTCATGTGTATCATCTATACGTGGATGGCTGCAAATCATTTCTCATTTGCCGACTCGGCGGCGGGAATAAAAGCAAACAGCGCCGATGACAGAGACTCGAGACGAAATATTCTCGTAACTCATCTTAATGGTTCTTCATTACGATCTCCATCAAAATTCTGCCTGAACAATGTTCAACTTGGGCAACCGCATTATTTATGCTCAGAAATCCCGACAGCAAATAAACAATAAATCGCACCAAGCGCGCCGCACGAATTCCCCGATCTCCTAGAAGTCTGCGAAGATTTTAGAATACTTACCAGCAATACAGCAACCGTTTCTTCATTTTCCTGCCTCTCTATGGTGTTTATGAGTACAAAGTTCAGTTTTAAATTTATCGGAGGCCATTTTACTTTAGAAATGTCAAGATACCGGGGCCGTGCTGTGAAAACATCAATGACAGTGGCTTTATTGAGGTAAATCTTAGATGTCTAAGATAAATGATAAATTGCGAATTAAAGAAAAAACACACGAAAAAGTGGCTCTTTCTGTGAACACGCGGGGTATCGTGGCTGTATCCTTTGATAATACGATTACAGGCTTTGATCATTGATGCCCATTTGCATCTGCGCACATATGCTCGGTGCCATTGGTGTTCACTTCCGGCGGTATATCCTCAATGACGAAATAATCACGAAATAACCACGCAGAGAATGAAGACAAATTTATCTTACAAGCCCAGCCTTCGTCGTTTCTTCGTCTTTCGTTTGTATCGGAGTGTAGCAAGGAAATGAGAACTCCTTTGCAGATGGCCAAACACAGATAACCTCCGTTATTCCATGCTTTCGGTTCGTGTTTTAAGTCTTCAAAGCTTTAGATGAACTTACACCGCTTTTTTCCAATTCCAGGGAGATGCTTATGGTCTCTATAGATACGTGCAAAAAAAACCTGATTTACCGACCTTTTTCCTATTTCATTTCATCGAAGTTGTAATTTCTAATAGCCTGGCTCAGCATTACCGACGTGATTATGTCTCTTTTCGTTTGGGATTTATGAGTCAAACTACAACTTATATCATTTAGCAATCAGTGAAATTCTCATAAAAAAGTGTTTTTCTATCTATCCCTCTCCCTCAAAATCTTGTCACAAAAATGAAGCCGTATTTTTCTTTTATTTCGATATTCTAATTCATTTGGTAACTATGCTGATTAAACGTATGCTTTTTTGTTGAATTCATTCATCGTTTTGTAATAGTTCACTAATATTTGCAGTCGTATCAAAACGACTTTATAGTTATCTGATGAAGTTTCTGATTTTTTTTTCACAGTAAGGAACGTGTCGTTTTACCGTAATAGGATCGCATTTAACCGCAAGCAGAATCCGAACAGCAGAAAAAAAATCGTCTCCGATGCCAACCGACCAAAGATTTTCCCGATATGAAAGTGGGCCTCCAGCGGAATGCAATAACTAATAGTAAGTCATTATTCTCGAACAACGCGCAGACGTCTGAAGAAAGAGAGTTTTTTCCATCGCCATAGAGACAAAAATGAAGAGTCACGAAAAGATATCAGAATAATCAACGAACAAAATGAAGAGATATCTAGAAAGCGCCAAGTAAATAGGGAAGTCTATTACGTGAACCTCTCTGAAAATAAGAAATGAGATAGTAAAGCTGTATGGCATGGGATAGTAAAGCGCTAATAGAATTCATCTTTCCTTCCCGAAATGACGAATTATAGGCGTTACATCAATGGGCAGAAACAAAAGTTTGGTCCCGATTTGAATGTCGCATTGAAATAGAATTTGTACCCCATATTTTGTAGAATTCGATTGATCATTCACGCCTGTTATTGCCCAATCCGTACATTTGCATAATTCCCCCAATAAATTCCCGCTGCTTTCAGCTTTTCCGTAAGTTATCCTTTATCATATTTCCATCTTTGAATCACGATCCCAATTTATATTCTCTAAGATGTCTTTTTTCTTTGTAGAAATCGGCGGCGAAAAATATCAGACCGAACCGGCGGATGCGTAAGACTTTGATCCTACGCATTGATTGGAATCGACGCGCTCGTGTCTCAGGCTAGAATCCCCACTTCCTATATTCCTCTTTAAACTTCGCCCCGCGCAATTACTATCTCATCAGAAAAGCAGACGATTCGCCGAGAAATCCGAGCGAGAAACAATATATTCTCGAATTACTGGGTTTATAGCCAAAACAAATATCCATCTGCGCGGTCGAACACAGACGAAACGGAGAATATTGGAATGCCGAAGAAGTTGACTGGGGTTATCAAATATTTTAGCCCCGGAGCAAACGTGCCGGCTTTTATGAGATAATAGAAAATTACTTGGGGGAAAAATTTATCTCCCTAAACACATCACAGCACAATTTCGATATTTTATCAGGCGGATCGGGTGAGTGTAACTGACCATAGAGTCACTGTCAGCAGTGATTATGTCATGTCCGCCGGCTGCAATAACAAGTCTCATATCATCACCGTTACATATCAAATTACAGATCAACTATATGTAATGCCTCGATGCTCACGAGGGTAAGTTGTTTTCATCGAAAATAACGCAGTTCGTGTTTGCAGCTAGACTTGTGTGCGACGATGAATTATATTTGTCGCTCTGTGATAGAAATTGAAGTTGAGATTAAAAGGCGCCATAACGCCACGTCAATTTCCATTTATTCCACGAACTCTCGGCGAGAACGCGGGGACATTTTCCGAGGCGGAGAAGCGATAATTATAAATTCTAATTTTTCGTAAAATTATCAATTCTAATTTTCGCATCAAAGCAAAGGAATGAATAAAGTTACATAATACAAAATCCAGAATACAGTGAAGTGTTGAACAATCGGGAATTCCATCCGAGTACGAAGAAATCTACGTACATCAGAAAAAACACTCGTTGACGAGCCATTTGCGGATAACGGTGTTTGTGTGACGTTGGACCCGCTCTAAATATCTGAGAACCACGTCCTTTTATTGCGCATCGGTTTCTCCATCGAGGTGTACCCCAACGGAAATCGATCTTCATCGCGAATGTCGATATGCTGCAAAAAATGTGGTAGGAAGACGTCGAACGTCGAAGTGCACAAGAATCATCAGAGACTGACAAGAAAGTAAAGGACTCGTCCTTACCAAAATGAATGGTAAATTCGATCGATTATACGTGGGAGCGTGACTTCCGTGTAGGTAATTTTTACTCCCACTTCTTTTCGATATTCGCATTTCGTTTTGGACCCCGTCCAGGCGTTTTTTTTTCTAATCGCGGCCAACGCACGCAATCAAATGATGATGCTTCATTCCGTTTTTTTACCCGACAATTCCCGACTACGGTCACCTTTACGCAAAGATGGATATATTTATAGGTCGATGTTTCGGGTTTCGATAGAAAGCTCCTCCGCTGTTGAGCCCACTCAACGAAGTTCGTATTACAAATCTCTAATTCTTCCGGAGCAGTTGCTGTGATGCATCAACGACTTTCTCTTTTTATTTATACAAACAGTTTACTAAAGTGTCATCTTTACAAGTAAATCCAGTGTATAAAAAGGCTTACAAGACATGAACTTTAATATAACATATTTATGGCATGTTACCTTACCGTTAAGGACGCCCTTTTAGTGGAACCTCGTTAATACGAATCGTGTGGGCAAAAGTGGAATTGTCGTATTAAACGGGTTTCGTATTATCCAAAGCTCGATTGATATAGATCTTAGCTGGGACATGCTGGAAATCAGCGTAATAAACGGGTGCCGTCTTAAATAGAATCGTATTAACGAGGTTCGACTGTATTTAATTATTTTACGAGTTGTTGGTACAAGACTTACAACGAACTTGAAAGGGATGTTATATGTATCAACATTTAGTGCAACTTGTGCAATATTGTGAAAACATTCCTATTCTTAAATGTAGAGATATACTATTTACAGAAGACCGACCAGACAGCAAAGCAGCGAAGGCGAATGTTGCTTATGGTTAATGAGTTTTTAATAATGTATACGAATAGCCACTGGGCGTATACATTAATGGATTTATATATCTAAAAGTTATGAAATTATCTTCGAAATCTGATGAATTCTTAATGAAATCTAGCGAGAAGTTCACGTAACTGTGGTGAATCCATTCGTGCGTCGATTCGTAATACAAATAAATCGAATGAAACCAATTTCACGGGGGATCCCGAGTTCCTCGTGTTAAATAATCTCGTGAAATCACGTGAACGCCGAATCAATGCCGGCACTAATGATTCCATTCATTCGAATTTAGCTTTTTCACGACGACGACTGAAATAAAAATCGTCGTCTGCGACATTATTTTCTCCTAATGCGCGCTTTCATTTCCATGGAAATTTTAAATTGTCGGGATCGACGCAGCGATAAATCATGCGGGTAATCGAACAACGCACGCAACACGAGAGATAAAATCAACGGCTCAAGGCCTTCCTTTTACTGTCTACATCCAATATTAATTCGCAAAAATAGGATATGAATTTCAGCAGTACGCATCCCGAAAATAAACGAGTCGCGCAGATAAGCCCCTGAATTGATGGAGCTATCGAATGTATCTGGCGAGGATTAGTTTTCTTCGGAAACGAGATATTCAATCTTTCAAAGAATTAAATCTTGAGAAGTAATTCATCACTTATACGTGACTTATTTCATTAAAAAATGTTTTCTCAGTAAGTCTTGTTCGAGTATCGTTACCAACGAATGAAGCCGCCTCCGACTCCTCCTTCCTTTCCGCAGTCGACAACAAAATATAACAATACGCTGACTATGCTATAAAATATCGATTCAATTTATTAAGACGAAACATTTCATGAGACATCATACAGCACTGACCTATGTTCACTATCGCGTGTTCGCATTTACAAATGGAAATTCGTTTTTATCGAAAACTGAATGAAGAGAGAATGCGGAGAGATAACGACGACGAACCGAGTATAGAGATAGAATTGTGATAAATCACGGTAAAAGAAATTACGTTATATTACGAGGTAATCGCTATACTGTGCCCTGGAAAAATCCATTGATCAAATCGGAATTAATTTCACATTTAGCATGACTATTAAAACACACACGCACGTGCACCAATACGCAATACAGATTTTTAGTTATACTAAACATAACAGATTGTCGATACATAATTATGACGTTATTATGATCAAAGATAGTCTCTCGGTTTTTCACAAATTAATACATCGTTCAATTTCCAATTGAAACGGACACATTTTAAACGCTTTTAAAGCAATGTAAATGGAAATTTCATTTCTCAAATTAAGTTATAAATTGCATAGTAAGAATCAGAAGAGTACATAATTGAAAGAATACAAAGTACAAAGAAAACAACTGAAATTCTATTGGTCGTAAAACTAGGTTGACACTTTTGCCTCAGACATTTTCATTTAAAGACACAAATCTATCTTAATAAATGTCATCAAGTATTGCATTATCGAATTCTTTTCACAGATAAGTGTGAACCAGCTCGAAAAATACACAAACATTAATTCCTCACAACGTAACATAAGTATGTTGAAAAAGTAACAAATTACATGAAAAACAACCGGAATGTTTTTTTTGTTATTTTCAAAGTACACCGTAGTACAATACAGCAATGCATCACCTGCAGGCAAAATGACAAAATGAAACATGATTTCAACACTGAATTGAATATAAGGATAGCCGCATAATGAAATGATACAACACTTCCAGAGCGCAGTATAATAAACGCTGCATAAACCTGGGTATAAAACAATAAGAAATGGTTCAGATGTTTAACACCGCCCGAATCATCTCTCAACGGCTTTTACAGCCTTCGCTATAGCGTTCATTAATGACAATTTATCTATATCTGTCAATTTAAAGAAGAAAGTTAACGTCACCAATTTTCGAAGCGTATTCTCGCTGCTGATAAGAGACGTTATCGGCGCTTAACGCACTGTCGACAATGTCATGAAATTGTTCGGCGAAGATTTATCGGGCAATAAAAGAGCTAGGGGCCAGTCGGACAGCACAATCGAGAGCAGCATTAGCTAACTACGTATGTACTGCGACGATACATGAAAAGATCTCGCGCCGAAATTGCTCTTCTGGGGGTCAGTTTATACTAGTCGTCTATAGCTGGAATCCATCCTAGGTCAAGGGAAACTGTCTACGAATTAACTCGAAGCATACGCATGAAATTGTAAATTCATATTGTGTTATATTACGATGAGGAATAAAAAATCGGTTGTTTTAATATTAATTGAATTTCGACACACAAATTATGAATGTAGAATAAACAGAAACAGATCGATGAATAGCGTTTCAGCTCTATTTGATCAAGTTCTCACAAAAAGGATAAACAATATCTCGGTAGTTTTGTTTGCAAAAACATTCATCATATAGAAGAATGTGTCTGTCCAGAATTACAGGGATTCCATTATGATATGACGATGAAAAACTTGACGAATACCCTAAGCACTCCTGCCGTCCCGTATCAGTAGACAGAAACAGATATTTGAAAATATACTATCAATACAGTGTACCATTTGGCCCCCTTTACATGGAGTTCAGAGAAATTCTACATAAAATGGACAGCGCCACGAGATATATTCCCTGAGATCACGATTTCAATTATCTTCATCAATAAGTTCATTAACAAGGCACATTTTCCAAAATATTATCTCCATGGCGGTATGAAAAATCATAAAGACTTCCACGCCAACTCTGGATACAATCTTATCCATTTCAGACACTGACATCGTAAATGGACTTCTCATCTTAATAATACGGAAGCAAAGGACAATTTTTGAGTGGATTTCAAGATCCACATCCTCAGTTATAGTTAGTTAGTGTAAATTTTCATATAGAACAGAAAAACTCTGCACCATTCTAAGAATGGAAATATCTCAAAGTAGTTACCATAAGATTCATTAGACACCATTTGAAAGGGTTTATACAATTCACAATTAACCTGTATCAGATAAGTTGATTTACATTATAAAGAAATACTATTTTAGATGTATAGTTTCACTAGAATGCTTGATACGTCATCGTTCTCATGACTTTCTTCAGCAGCACTTTCGCCGATGCATCGCTGGAATTAGCTACCGACAGGTTTCACTTCTTGGTTGAGAATTTGTAGACGCACACATGGTGGTATGTTTCCCCAGGTCTCAGCACACAGCTTGGGAAATCAGGCTGAAAATACAAAGCATAATGATAAAACGTGAGAAATAAAACAAATATAGTCGTACAAACATTCTTTTGCGTTATATAATATGCGATTCCCTTTGTTTAACAGGAAATAAGAATTGATTTTTAAGCATCGCTTTGATGCGAAATGTCGTCATCGCATGATCAAACAGCTATTTTCCCCGCTTTAAGAAAAAGCATCATGGCTCAAAGGAATCGAAATGAAGCAAGTGTAAACGGGAAAAATTTCAGGTTAGGGAATTGAATGAGAAACATGGATCTACACTTGGGTTTACAGTTACAAGAAGCCACACCTTGTCTGATTGCTATTAAAAAGAATTCAAACAGATTTTAAAGTTTTGCGTTATCAGTTGCATTTTCAAAAGGTGTTTTCACCATCATCCCTCGAGACAACAGCTCATGAAATCTGGGGAAATATTCATTGGATTTCAGGAGGATTTCATGATTAAACGAACGAACCACAACCGACAACTTGAATCTTGAAACGAGGCTTTGAAAATCAAGAAACACGGATGATAATGTATAACCAAATCTTTAGACAGTTTTGAAATTTACAGTATTGTTATTTGAACTCCACAGTGTCTGATTTATTGCTTAGATACTTCTTTCAAAATGTCTGTTAGTGTCCGTCACATGTACTTCTTTTTTGAGTGTCAGTCAGGTTTTGGTTATGAGGGTTCTATGCCATCAAAATTGTCATTATTTCAGCAGAATTGACTATATAGTATCAAAAAGAAACCTAAACTTAGACGTAACTAGAATGGAGTAGTAAATGCATAAAATATCCTGATTTATGATGAAGAAGTACTTCTAAAAACAGTTACTCATCTTTGCTGCACTAAAAATCATATCTCATTAAAGTCCGAGAGTGTCTAAGTCAACAGTGTAGACGTAAATCTTGCACGATCTGATGTCGCTTTCGTAACAGCCAATCACGGGCGAGCGATCGCGATTTCAAAACATAAATCGATCACGTTCGAGGCGGAGAAAGATGGATGAGTTCTCAAACTAATGATTTCCGAAAGCTAAGTGATTAAACTATAACGCTAAGATTTGCTCTTCGGTGATTTAAAGCTGAAATCTCCGTCAACGAGGCCTGAGTGATACTCTCTATCTGATTATCAATGATCTGCGGAATGTTAACCTGGTAAACGACAGAATCGAAGAAAAAGAGAACATTCAGCGAGAAAGTATATAAGAAGGATTCGGATGAAGATACAAATGATTGCCATCAAGAACAGAAGAAAAAGAAAACGTTCAGGGAGAAAGCCTAAGAAGGACACAGATGAAGATACAAAGGATTTGCATCGAGGACAAGACCACACAGTCCACGCAGAAAGATTCATAAGGGATAGCATTGACGTATACATTTATATGTCCGTGGAAACAGTAAATGATTAGCGCAGCTGGTGACCAGCCAGCAATCCATGGCTACCAAGACATTGCATTAACACATCAACGCCATCATTTATCAAAATTATACAGAACAGTAAAAACATTCATCAATGAGATATCTGATAGCTGACTATTTTAGTATCCAGGCAACCGAATTTTTCCATTAACCGGTTCTAAAGCGATATCTCAGTATCGAAAGCAAAGTATATCTTTCTACTTTCCATCTGTGAAATCGGTTTCTATTTCGAACTGGTGATTAAAAAGCTGACACGGGTTAAACCCACTGGGAATCGGAGACAACAGAAAGATAGGAGGAAGATTACAGGCGTACGACGTCTATATTTTCTCATGGATATAATTGCACAGTATAGAACTACTTATCAATGAAAGGTAGTGTTTATACAGCTATAGACGATACTCATCACGTCTCTGACCTGTGTCCACTTAGTCCATCATCGTTTATGAGAAATGTCACCCTTGCCGGACAGAGCATGAAATTGAGTACGAGACATCATTGATGATGAAAAATCTGTCAACGCCCGTGACAAATAAGCAGTACACGTAAACCACTGTTGTAGCACTTTGAAAATGAAATGCTCAAAGACGTGGTGGTCATGTTCGAGATCTGTTCCCGTATCATGTAATCGATAAGATAAATATAGCTGCAAAGCAGCGATAATAGGTTTCCTGCCTTAATGGTTTGAATGCTGCTACTATGAAGCATAAAAAGTTTCATCAAAATCAGTCTGTCAATTCCAGAAAATAGTTCTTTTCAGAAGCGCCACCTAGGGGTCAACACATGTAGGACTACTAGGTATGCGGATCAATATGGGCTGCTGTTCCCATTCTGCAGGGTGCAGTTTTTCAAGTAGAGTGTTTGTTTTAAGATATATCGCTTATAGTGTACAGCTTAAAGAACCTTATCGACATTTGTGTTCAATGTGGCTGACTGGCAGCCATGCTGGATTTAAAAATGAATTGTTCCCATTCTACATAAAAAAATCGAACGGGGTTCTTGATATATATAATACACTTTATATGATAATAATATCAATCAAGGGAATAATGACAGGGTTTTCTGCCGAATGGTCAGACACGAGTAACCATTGTTTCACGAGCCTAGGCACCTTGACGTGAATAATAGCTGTGAATATCTGAATCATATGAAGCGAGTCTTCTTTTTTACTGAACGATGATTTTTTTCATCATTTTAATGCAGACGGATGTCTTGACGATAAACTGGTCATGAAAGGTTGACAACGATGTGACGAACATGACTGCTCATTGACGAAACATTGATATAAATGATCTTGGAATGACATCGTGAATTCATCATGTTCATCGCACAGAATTCTAGGAATTTCATACACGATAACATATACCACCACTTCAACGACTTGAGAATGGTACATGGATAGATACATTGATGATTATTAGTGCTAAAATACATTCGTTACTGCAGAGTGACGTCTTAATGAGACAGCATATACGACATTTTTTGAAGGGTAGGATATGTTTCTTTGACAACACGAAGGAGCGATGATGAGTGAAGTGATGATATCGCTTGTATGAAATGACATGACACAAATGGGATTCACTATCAGTTGTAGAGGTAGTTTGAATGTGAAACTCGAATTCCCCATTCAAAGAACAGTAGAATCAAACTTTGAGATGTTCCCTCCATTCCAGGCCACCAGGGTTGGGACCCTGGGAGCAATTGATGTGATCAGGGTTACAACGGTTTGATTCCAGCTCGGGGTTCTCAAATGAAGTTGAGTCTAGAAAGCATTCCACGGTAACTTATCAGCTATATGACCCTGAATCCAGGTGGACTAGGTGTCTCATATCGTATCAGATCTCACCAGATGGAATTCTATGCGTGTAATAATGTCCTTGTTTTTTCTCATTTCTCAGGTGTTATAGACGAGTCTAATGTGTGTATATGTGTGACATTACTCACACGAAATATTTCTCACAGTAGTGATCATTCGTTACAAGCAGATCTGATACGTTTGAAAATGGTCAAAAGGTTCGGTGACATTCAGATGAAGTAGCTTTTCACTATCACAGGCATAAATTCGTAAACATCATCATTAGCTTTCAGGTACATACTTAACATGGGTTAGTCACAAAATAGACCCCTCACGGCTAAATGTAGTGCCGTACTTAAGAGAATCTTTGCCCGGCATTCGTTCTTTTCATCATCAGACTTGTCCAATTTTCCATTAAATGCATTAGCGGCGCAGCGGACCAACTAAATTCACCTCCGCAATTATTGCATAGAACAAAATCTGTCCTGCTGTTTACATCAATATGTCAGGCACTCGGCTTTCAAACAAAATACTGTCCTTTCTTTCGTGCGGTTTAAGTGTTTCCCCATAAGTTAGTTTCCTCAGCTGCGCTTTTATTGATATAAATATCTTTTCGAGTAAGTAAATGGCACATAATGGGAAGCATAACGTCAAGATGGTGTTTCCATTAGCTGTGAACCACTTATCAGGCCTTCGCTACGGAGAGCCAACACGATTAAAGACATGACGCAAATCTTTCATGACCCGTGGAAAAATTCCTCGATGAACAAAACAAAAAAAACCCACATCCATAGGTGATGGAAATCACCATTGTACAGAATGGCGATGCTTTTATTCATTTTTCCGAACCAAATTTGAAATGTGAAAACAAATTCTGCTGCTTAAGTTTAAGCAACAGAATTTCTGAATTTTCTAAAACTATTCCAAAATGCTTAATAGAAATCTGTGATTTATTCCCCTGAAAGAAATACTTAAACATATGTCCGAACTGTTTATATTCCCGATACCGTCCCAAATGGAATTATTAAGTTGGTTTCTAATCAATGCAGCACAGTTGTTAAATAGATAAGATCTCTGTCGGTCGGTACGCTTGTCTGTGAGGTGTTTGCATCCAAACGCGCTCACACACTGCAGCAACAGAATCAATCACGTCTCAAGTCTTTCACCTTTTTCCCTCGCGAGGAACGAACATGATTGGGTTGAGAGATGAACGTGGCCCCGAATGTTGCGAAGAAGCGGGAGTTCTTTTTACGGAAGCGACTGACGAAACGAAACCTTTCACCTTAATATCCGAGGAACACATCATCGTATACGCAGAAAATGAAACATTCGGAATTCCGCGGCGTCCATCCGACTGACAGTCAAAGGGATTTCCACTCTATCGACGGCAAATTTTTTTATTGTGCATAAGAAATGAGATTCTTTGATGAATCAGACGCTAACAAACCCAACGCGAAAACATATATACAGTGTATATTCGTCTTTAAAAGATTACATTTTTACATAAAATTTTCAGCATATATTTCATCTAAAAATAACATCGCTACAACAGTTGACGAGATAATTGTAATAACTGTCGACTTAAAAATAGAGTTACAACCTTCGTTGTTCTATTTTTGGCATTATCATCAAGGTAAAACAACTTGAGCATGATCAAACATGTAAAATATAGGGATGACGCGTTTAAGGTGTCATCAGGAGTGACCCCAGAAAATGCAGTACAGGCCAACGCCCATCCCCCCAAGTGCAATCCATTCAGTGGCGGATCCGAGGGGGTGCGTATCTAATGTTTCTAAATTTTCTGGAGGAGCACACACAGACCCTGCCCCATATGTAAGTAGTGACCAAAGTAAGTAGAGCGCACCCCCTTTTCTGAAAAGCTAGATCCGCCCCTGCTGTTCATTTGAAATTACCCGAGAATGCAAGGATTTATCCACTGCGGAAAAAATAATGAAACTCACTGTATTTATGGCATTTGGATAATTCTGTGCCTCCAAACAAAATGCCGAATAGGGTACGTAGGTAGTGCCAGCTTTTCCATTCTTTACATCGAGGAATTTCGAAGTGTAGAATTGTAAACCGGGCTGATTGGTGCGTACTTCCAGCACGATTCCGGTACCAGGGTGTTCAACTCTGAAAAATATAATAGCGTCAAATCTTGATGACATATGAACCAGTAGATAACGATATCTGTGATGAAGCAACAAATGTAAAATCCCACAATTGTTGAATGACTTTAAGACATTAAAAGGTTTATTCTAAAATGCTAGAAATATTTCGGGTGGCTCCTACCACCACCCTTCTTCTGTCTAAAATGCCATTCTGACATATATATCTTGATTTCTTTTTTTTAAGAAATGTAAATGTAAATGCATTAGTAAGCCATTCCAATTACACTTCAGCAATCTTAGATTAGACTTTAGTTAAATGCACTTTATCAAAAGATGAAGACATAAGACTTTTGAAACGCCTCACAGTCACTGCTGAAAATCCACTTACAGTATTGAAATAGGAAAATCATTATTGCGCTATGACAGCATATCTCGAGTAAAAAAATAATGAATAAATGACAACATGCAAAATCATAGCAACCAGTCAAGAAGCAATTAGTCCCCCAAGAGTACATGAGACTCAGTTTCCATAAGAAATGCCCCATCTATGGCTTTGTTCGTGGGCCTGTTGCGATAAGTGCTACACTGTCGCCGAAATCACACGGAGGCGATTTGGCCCCGGTCAAATTGACCCGCTCCAGAATCGAGTCAAATTTGGCCCATGCCTAATTAGAAAATGTTAATCACTCAACACTAATGCTTAAACAAAGTGAGTAACTTCCAGAACCAGTAAGCATTCACACACAATAACTTTACCCATGGTAAATTTGGCCTGGTTCGTCGATTTTAGCCTGGCCATGTATGGACTGGATCAAACGGGCACGGGCCCATTCGGCACTCAAACCAATGGTTGGCCCAAGCAAAAAACACGTGCGATCACGACTGAAGTCATCATTTTACTCAGTCGCTTTTTTAAACCGCAATCATTTATGCAATAACGGCGTGCGATGCTTTGAAGTGTAACGGTTCCGGCGTGAGATGCATTAAAACCGCGTGCGTCGCCCGCGGATATCAAATGAAACGAAACGCGTTTTGAAACAATACTCGTACAAAAAATATCCGAAACGTTTCATCCCTTTCATTCGCGGCGAAATCGAATAATCTTCGCACATCAAACTACGCCGCGTGACAAAGGAACACCTTTTGTAGATGAGATGCGACGGTTTCATCAATAGTCGATTTCATAGTAATTGAATCAAACGAATTCAATAAGAATCAATTTCTCGGCAATACCGGAATAGTGAGCTTGAAGTTATGCACGCACAATGCTGACAATTTCTACAATACCGACAATTTCTACAATACTGTGTAGTAGCATCACGATTAATAAAACACTATATCCGTGTTGAAGCGATGAAGAGAGAATCCCACAATAATAACGAAAAAACAGTCCGAAAATGTAACTGAAGCTAAAGTTTATTCAACGTTTCGACTACATCCTAATAGTCATCTTCAGGAATAATGTGTAGTGGCATAAAGCGATGTGTTGGATTTATAGGTTTCGATACTGGCAGTGATGAGGACTTTGGCCATCAGGTAGAAATTTGTTATTCGAATGCGTGTCCTACCAAAATCATGCTCGATAAAAACCTTTGCCAAAATCTTGATCGGAAATGAACGTTATAGATTCCTACCATTTCAGCAGTAATAAAAACACGGATTTGAGAAAAAACGATATGTCGACATAAATACGGCAACTTGTTGAGTTGGAACACAACAACTCGAGGCCCCGTATCGTTTCTGTAAGGATCGATTCAAAGAGTATGAAATAATCCTACCAAAGGCTGCTACCACAATCTGTAAAAGAGTTATGAGTGCTGAATTTAAAAAAAAGACTTGCTTCTTGTTTTCTTTTTTGCTACGGCGAATATATTCGCATCATTTTCCTAACAAATGCTTGCTGGAAAGCGCCGAGTTGCATTTGCCACTATATGTTCCGGCATTCGGAAGATGCTGTTGGTATTATCTTTTTTGTGCGTTTTCGAGGACATGTCCGCACTGTCAATGCGGCAATTTCCAGACGATGACAACGAGGGTTAAGTGGGATTAATACCATTACCGGCGTAATCGAATGAACGCCATTCCTCAAATAATACACCTTCAGGGGTAATGCCATCATCAAGTGAATTACATCGAGTTTTTAGCGTCGATTTTTAAAAGGCAAACGCGGAGATTGCCCGGAATTACAGCTACACGTAAAATAGTTCCCGGATTATGGCTAGTTTTTCATTGTACATGACTATACTTTTGATATTCCACTTATTCACACGTGATTCATATAGGTATGCACTCTAAAACTTCATTTTCCATCTGCTTAAAATGCAAGCCGCATTACGGAACATGTATCTTGATTAAGGTGGCACTTTCTGATGAATAAATACGACGCGAACATTGGAAATAATTAAAGAAGTTTAATCCTCTTTGAATACTTCGATTTCAAGAAGACACAGTAGGTATATCAACGCTTTCAAATAACTTGCTTTGAGCGAAAGAAACACTAGATTTCAGACGACATTTCGAAATGAAAATCCAGAGTCGGCACATTAGTATCAATTTTTCAACCAACTGTAGCGACATCATTTGCAAGTCCACAACAAAGCCTAATCATCGCTTATATAGAAAATCTCTGGGGTCCATTATCTTTTTTCTCCGCAGTAACTAATCGTGGAAAGGATAAATTTTCAATGAGGTAACGCTGTATTTAGAGCCGAAACATGACGACTAATATTACATGAATTCTCATGTTCCATGAAGTCGTCTGCCAGGCGTCCATTAATGGCTTAAATTGTACGCGTAGGATTAAAGCGATTCGTAATCGCATTGTCCTTAAAATCGATTCCAGTTTCTGGCGGAATGCGACTCACGAATTGCGGTTCGTCGAAGTACAAACAGAGAGTTTCAGCTCGCGTTTGATGACAACGCGGACCGCGAGTGAAATACCATCAATCTCGGGGCCCCGATTTCCAAACGTAATCCGTTCCTTTCAACCAGTGTCACTCGGGATAATTGCGGGTGACGTATATCGATTTACGAATAGCAGTTGAAAACTGTTTTTTGAGCGCATCAACAGACGAGACGACTGAGATGTTCACTCAATGACAATTTGTCGAGTGGTCTCAATCATCACTTAACTTAAAGAGCGTCGCTTTGATGACTTTTCAAGAGCGAGAGTTAAATCGAGCTGCAGCTCCGCTTTGAAGAAATTCTTGAACATCGATATTTCGCATTTTCAAACGTTTAACACACTTGCCTATATAGAAGAGTAGCGTGCGTGCAGCAGCTATTTTCAATTGAAATCATCGCACACCTCTCGACGGAAATCGGGGAAATTTTTCAAACAGTACGAAACAATGACTCGATTTATATTTCAGCCTTTTAATGTCAACCGATATCAGCGATGATAACGATTGTTGCTAGGTCACTAATGCGCACCATTTGTTGCGGCGATTATACTCCCTGAAAAAAAGATCGATCATTCATTAATAAAATCCATTCCGTTAAAATGTCTCTTCGAACTTTGATTGAACGTAAAATTGTAGTAAACTAAAAAATGAATGAAACCAGTTTTTCATTGTTCATTCAATTATCAGGGTGGCAAGTTTGACTGGACTTGCTTTTTCCCTGAATAGTCCCTGACATACACGTTGTTTTCCCTGACTTAATCTGCTAAGAATCCAATCAAATAACACAGTCAAATACGTAAGACAACGGGTAGAGACGGAAACTGATCGATTTTACCGGCAATCTAACACAACAAATTTCCCTGATTTTACCCCTAATTTCAAGCATTTTTACAAAATTACAAGCATTACAAGCATTTTTACAAAGACTTTTTCAAAGAGAGAAAAAATTCCCAGACTTTTTCCTGATTTCCGGGATAAGTGGCCATCGCGATTATACTAAAAATCAGCTCTGACAGAGAGAGAGACCTTGATTAGAGCGTTTCAGATCAGATTTGAAGAGAATTCCCATTGACAAAACCCGAAGTGTGTCGAGTCAATTCGAGCGAATGGGATTTCATGAAATACTGGAAGCATCGATGTCACTGCAGTAACCCCATTATCGTCTCGAATGATTCTGCCAATCTGACATTTTCGACGAGGACGACATAAGAAACAAGGTAGGCGTAGTAAATCTGCACCCGTCCATTCCAAAAATAACAATCAAATCTCCGGCAATCTACGACGGACGGATCTGAATTGCATTCATTTAGGGAAGCAGCCACACGGACATCGTACTACTGCGTTTGACAGTACAGTGAATTTCCTTGACATTTGCTGAATAGGCCTATTATAGATACGGGTCCGCGGTGAATGTCGAGTGCGGAACAAGAACGCCGAAGTCGGCGGCGTCGTATTTGTTCGAGAGACGCCGCTCGTGAAGACGGTGAGAATCGTAATTCACCGATGCCGAAGTCAAGTCGCCTCTTCGCAACGACGTCAGGTTGTCTAATTAGATTGACAGTGACTTCATCTAGGTAGAAATCTCGTACGAGGGGAAGATTTTTACGCTCGACGCCAATTTCGCTCGTTGCTCCTCGACCGTAAAAAATCAGATCAGATGAGACGTTAATTAGATTATCTTTTCATTGTCGTACGTTTCTGACACGAAACACGCCGAAATAAGCCGACGCCAAAATACCTAGTAAGGTATTCATAGGAAATATTTAAGTGAAATGAATCTAATTTCATTTTTATCAATTACCAAAAAAAAATGGCACAATCTGACATACGAAGAAGCAGAGCTACTGATAGTTGACGATATCAAATCTATATCCGCGATCACATGAGCACTTTAGGTCCATCCATATTTGGCCCAACCAAGAACGTCGGACCTATGAGCAATCATTGAGATGACCAGGCGCGAGCCAAATTTTTGCATGGGTCAAACAATTGCGTGTTAAATGCAACTGGTTCCGGGTGTGACTCATTTCGCTTTGCTTAATTATCGTTTAGTATCGAATGAGTGGTTTACGTGTAAACGCGATCTTTAATTAGGCACGGACCGAATTTGACTTGGGCCTGATCAGTGCCAATTTGGTTGCGCCAAATCGTCTCCGTGTGATCGCGGCTATAGAAGACCTTGGTCATTCTGTTATACCGGGGAAGCACTTAATCGCGGACTCAAGAGACCATTGCTACACTCAGGTGCTGAAGATATAGCCAGATGTCTTGTCAATAAGTAACAAGACAAACTCCTTCATTCTCCACGTGCAGATATGATGTTCCATCAATACACGATTGACGATGAATGTTCGTAAAGGCTAAAGCAATTCTACATCGGTATCAACAAGCGTATCAGTACCTCCTACCTCCTCCGTTTTCTAATACAACACAAAAATTCAATGAAATTCATCAACGACTTATGAATACAAATTGAAATCGATCGGAATAATCTACTCGAGGAATTCCAGAAATTTCCACAATCACATTCAGGTATACGGTCATAGAATACGGAGATATTATACAGATATATATACTTCTTAGTGCTGTCGGTCCATCTGACAATAGAGACGCAGCAGAGCGTAGATAAATGAGAAAGAGAGGAGGAAGATCACTCTGACAACGCAGTGTGATCACACACCAGAGTATATTGGCAATTATATTACGAACTGGCGTCTCGTTGCTGGTCGTGATCGTCGTTCTCGGGTGCCAGCGTACGCTCAATCTCTCGCACACACACACACACAGTTCTATCCGAAAGCTCCGCGCAGTCAACATGCAACGCACAGCGCCGATAACCGCGTCGTAGAACTTTCCACTCGCACTCGCGGCGATCAAAGAGTTAACAATTCCCGCGTTTAACGTTGTGTACGGTATCGACGTCTTCGGGAAAGCCCCCGCTCCGGTTGCGTTCACCGATAATTTAATAATTTGGTCGCGGAATTGTCGTTCGCAGTCGGATTAGCCGAAAACAAGGTAAGGACTAGTATTTCATAGTTTGTGTTATACAGTAAGCCTCACCTAACCCGGAAAAACTGGGACCAACAAAATCTGTCCAAGGTAAGCAAAGTCCGAGTCAAGGGTAGAAAATACTTCAGGAATTCAGAAAAATCATTTTGTTTTTATCCAAGTTAGTCTAAAGTCTGCGTAAGGCGAGGTTTACTGTATTAATCTTTGTAGTCAGGGCCCAATTCTATAGTCTTAAATCTTAAGATTAGTTCGGCTTGAATCTGGCTTAAATTTGGCTTTCATGTAAGTTTTTGATAGCGATGTTCAACAATAATTCCATCTGAATAACGATGCTTTCATGATTCATAAGGTTTGCATGTTTTCACCGGGCACGAGAAGCAACACACAACGCACAACGCATAACGCACGTGCACACAAACATATCAAGAAATGCACCTTACGAAAAATTGATTTTCTCTCAAAAGGAAAGTATATAAATAATCGGCTCAGACTTAATTACACAAATCAAAAATTTGTATGCATAGGCATCGTCTCTGGCAATGAGAAAATACAGACGTGATCACTGATCAAATTATAACGGTTGATGCTGATTTATTTACGATGACGATGATGATGATGACGATGATAACGTTGTCCAGCGTTGAATTCAGTAGTAAATCGATGCTGATAGAAATGTAAAACCCAGTGCACTATAATGAACTCAGACGAATTTTCGTCGATAATAAAATCAACCGCGCGTTAATCAGTCACTCTCCGCTGTCTCCTAATCAGTTCGGAATCGATTAACTAAATACCGCAGTCGAGATCAATTACGCGCTATTGTTTCGATATTGACAGGGAACGATTGAATTCGAATATCTTCGTAGAGCTTCTGTCTCTCGCAGTCAATCTGCAGGTTGACTACTGTTGGGATGTATTTGTTAGGGATGTTCAGACGTAGAAGATCTAAGTGATACTAATTAAAACAGTTACTTATCTATCAATTAAGATACTGTATAGTAACGCCATCTGTATTGATAATTTTGTTCACTTTATTATTAATTGTCACACGAGTGTAAACACTTTGACGAAATAAACATTATCATTTATCATTGATTTGAGAGTCAACATTCGCGATGATCAAGCACTACGAACGAAGAGTTTGGAAATCAGCGACGCTTAAGGTGGTTCCACCATCGCTGAATCTGAACTGTATTACAAAACATATAAGTTACTATGTATGCAGGTGAAACATGTAAATATGAGTCAACATGGGAGTCGACAAAAAAAGGATTATGTACCTTTCCGGTGTCAATTACCTATCTAGAAAGTTGTTTCATGAAATGTTATAATTTCCGAGGTACTTAACGAAAAAATGTTAAGGGGCTTTTTTCTTGGCGAGGAAATAGTTTTCTCAAGAGGGCAACCTATGTTTACAACTACACGGTGAATAGAGATGTATAGCCGCTGTGTTACTCGCTAGGCTTGGGAAAAAAACTTTTCTTGACAAATGATGTTTTCCTTGCCACTGAGATAGCGAGTTATGAGAAAGTGGTCTTTACGAAGGTGATCTATAAGAACTACTGTCAGGCTTCTAAAATAGTCGAAGCGTCTCTGATGAAAAAATATTTTGGAGCCGCATGCGCAGCACATCATAATTCTACAGATTTTGACCAATTTTTAAAAATAAAAATTCCCACGTAAAAAACTATTATTTGATAATCAAAAACGCCGACATATCTACTAATCGAAGTTGATGGCTGTCTTTGTGCCGATGCGTGAGGACAAACAGAATTACAGTAATATCGCGGAATTTGCATTGTAGATCAACCACGTCGAATACAGTCAGTGATTCAGTCGAAATCACGTCTCGCTCATTCACGAAGATGATTGATCGCGATATACTCTTACTTTGATGACAATTAGGCAATTATCGATCGACCGACTGAAATCAGACTGAAATCAATAGGCGCGTTGCGACTATTGTGCGGCTGCAATTCGATTTTCAAAAGAGACAGAACCACATCTCATTGAACGCTCCGCGAGAGTAGACATCTGAAGCCGTAATAAGATATGTCTAATCCATCCAGTACACTCGTGTACTAAGATAACGTGTTGACAACGCACGTCCATCATAAGCATTTCAATCGAACATAAAAGTTATGTCTATACAAAGTAAAGGATTCGGACTTCTGGCTAGCGGAAACTAACTAATCATACACGCTGTAAGAGTCATCCCGTGATGGTCCATGGAGGGTTTTTTGATAAATTGATGCACCTAGATACTATCTAACTCGAGTTAACACATATTCCATTGGAGATTTGTAGACGCTATACGCCACGAGCCCGTTTCGAATGACATAAAGACAATGCGCAATGTAACTGCCACTTGCAATGTAATTATACAGGGGCCTGCCGAATTGAGATATAAATTGCCATTAATGGGAGGGAAATTGACACAAATGAAATTGACCACACAACGTGGCTGCGTAGTAACGCTACCAAGTGACTTCAAACGTAATTACGATTTCCAACTGTCCGTGAAACCGTAGTCAAATTGCTCATATTCGATATGATATGGTCCATTATCGAGGCTATAAATATGCGCTGGTCACCGTATCATTGCGCTGTGGATAGATGAGTGCAGTTTGAAAGTCCGCTGTTTGACATTTCGCGTTACTTATTCATGTACAGCAGTTGAAGCGCAGATCGGTCATGTAGTTATTAGCACCGTTACCCATTAGGGAAAAGCTTAGCGATGATGAACCACGGCATGAATCCAGCTTGTTTCATCAGATCAGAACGGTATGTGGGTGGAAGTCCACGCGGTACCACTCTCAAGAAATGTTTCTCATCCATGTTTGTTTACAGAACAATTCATTTTGTGACATTTCGCGTTGAGCAAAAATTCATTGAAGAGATCAGATGGATATCTGTCTATCTGATACAAGTATTTCTAAAGCCTTTCCATGTCTTTTTTCTAACCTTGTGTTAGACAAATACGCAGTAACCACGGTCTTCCGTAATTTGCCCCGGCAATGCCAGAAATCCTCAAACGGATATTGGCCGCGCGAAGTCATCAAATATTTACGAATTTTGTCTTAGAGACCGACGCTCAGCATGGAAAGCCTTTTTGCCAGATAATTAGCCGCACGGCGATAAACCCGGTTATGTCGTCGGCTAGAAAGCGAGCCCGACGGGAAATGAAATCGGACGTGGTGCACGAACGAAAATCAATGCGTCGCACTGATTTACAGTTTGTGCACGACGTCACCGAACCCTTCGATCCTACGCCCGAAACGAGTGAAATTAATTTTCATGTTTTGATGGCATCGCGCGATTATTTATCTCGGACATGGCGTCAAGGCTTTACAACGACGCGCGCCGAATCGAGTGTTTGTATAAATGTGTTATTGGCATGTGCGGGAACGGTCATCAGACGCCATGACTCGTATAGAATAGAAACGTCATTTACGTCGTATTCGTTGTTGTCTTCTCGCGCGAAATCTTTTTTTCGCGAAATTATCTTCCCATGCGTCGAATTCAATATCTAGTCTAATTGGTAAACAGCAGCGTGAGTCGTGACTGATAGAAAGAGAAAGATTTGCCCGATGTGACAGCGTTATTGGATGAGAGATCTGTCTCACACTCACTGATATCTGAGTTCCGTTCGGCTGATTCAGCAGTTAATAGCAAAACAGTTTTTCGATTGCTCCACCGAGAAGTTATCAATTTCTATTAGTTCGTACGATTGAAGATGGCACGCATGTCCTCGGCGTGAATATTTAATTAGTTTCTCGAAATAAGGACGAGGGATCTGCGGACCCCTGACGATTTCGGATCGTTGGACCTCAAGGCATTCAATGATCGATAATACAGAATCTACAGCTATTCATCATAAAAAAAACATCTGATAGAAATCAATTGACAATCATGTGTTTCATATGAAGCGAATACTCTAGCCTGACAAGTCATCAAAGTATATAGCTATAGCTATGATTATTAGTTATGAATGCAGCGCATTCCCTTTCTGTCAACTTCTGATTTCTAATAACGAGCTTCAACAACTTCACAGTCACATAAATGATAGTGCGCAGGCAAACAAAAGAGAGATAATAAAGTTGAAATATAGGAAAAAAGCACAACATTTCTAAGATGTTTTGGGATGTTGTTAGATCCTAGAATTTTCATAAATCCGAAAACCTGTTGAATGAACTCATCAGTGGGTACACAATAAGATTGAAATTTTCCAATTTTCTCTCATGAACTTCCTTTGATTTCCACCCAAACACTTTGGGAAAGAACACCAGTATAGCTTTTGGTCAACGGCGAGATTGATGATTTTCCAGATCCGAATCGCAAATTGATCGTGCTCCATTTTCTCCCTCCGAACGCTAATAATAGTACGACAATTACACGAAATGTCCAGCCAGCTCTCATCCACGCGCAATTCACTGATTAGTGAACGCAGAGGTGAATGATACTTCAGACATAAGAACAACAACACAAGACTCGTTTTTCCATTAACACACAATGACAACACGGATAAGCACTTATTGAGCGTGCAAAGAATGACAGCCTCAACAGCAATTACTACGACGGGCTTCTTTTCAACGTTGACATTTTTCACTTTTTAAACATCCTCGTTCTAGTCAGTCATCGAGTGCTGATGATATTTCGCTGACATCGTTTTTAAGTGAATGAATAGGTTTAGAAATGGAGCAAACGAATGTTCGACTATGTTTGTTAAATACTTTAAAAGGTCATGTACATCATATTTCACTTAAGTTTTGATAAAAATTCTTCGGAGAAGCGTTCTTCAAAGAATTCCCAGCAAGTGCATTCACGAGATACCTGCTCTATATAAATGAAGATGTCACACAGTAGAATCTAAGTTAGGAATGATTTGATATTTAAGAAGTTAAGTTACAGATAAGAATGATTGGATGTTTTGTAACTTGGATGGGGATAACAGAATGACACAAAGTGACATTAACCAAAATCTAATAAAGAGTTGAAGTGTCTAGATAATAATTGGTCCGAGATTTGGCCCGACCAAAAATGTCGGCCGAGGCCGAGCCAAATTTTAGCATGGGACAAATGATTGCGTTGAAATGCAACTGGTTCTGGAAATGACTCACTTTGTTTTGTTTAAGCATTGTTAAGTATCGAGTGAGTGGTATGCTAGTGAGCACGCTCTCTTATTAGGTAGGCACGGACCAAATTTGACGCAGGCCTGATCCATGCCAATCTGGCCCGGGCCAAATCGTCTCCGTGTGATCACGACTTATATGTCTCTTACCTGTTCTCTTCGAGATTGCGGCAAGTCTGCATAAGAATCTTACACGATAAGAGATTAACAACTCACTAGACGTACTCTCATGAGAATGGGATTATTGTTCGCTGAAGTCAACGATTTCGCGTCGAGCGGGAATTACTTACCACCGGGGAAACGAACTACCTTCACGAGCATCCGACGGCTAACGTCCGCGAGCCACGATAAGACACCCTTACACACATCGATTAAAGATTGAATGACCGCAGAATCGGTCTGTCGAGGTCTCACGTGAACTGAGAGGCAGTTTAGTTACATTAAGTGGCCGGTCAGATAGCTACTCAACTATATAGAACATCGTCGTCAGTTGATCATTGGTATTCCGACGAGCAACTTTCATGGATCTATTATCAGATGATGACTCTCACATCGACCGTACTGTGACACGGCGGCGCATGACAATTCCTATACACGGCTATCTGTTTACTAAACAAACAACACGCGTCTGAATCAATTATAGTTGTGACAGGTCTCTGGATGTCCTCGGCATACAGCCCAACGCGCACATAAGTAACCAAAACTTTTTGCGCGTCGATGATCGAACTTACAAGCCGACTGTAATATCGATCGAACTGGCCGGCCTGTTGTTGAGTTTACAGACGGTTTTTGATTAAGAAAATGCTTTCACAAACACAGACCGTATCGATTTGCATCACTCAGTCAGATGTTGTCGCCAAGACCAATAAGAAAATACATCAGTCCTAATGGAACTTTCCTGAGCGACCGTTAGAGCAAACACATGCAACGAATCTGGATGGAGCTTTTCATATACATACGAGTTGAAAGATTAGACATTAATTCGGTGATAGGCGATCCCGAAGATGAAAAGAGGGAATACTCACTCACGGAGTAATAACCCCCAGGGACGCAGGTTTCTACGGACGAGAATGGAGCGCGCAATCAGATACTAATGAACAACAGAATCTCAGGCAATTCGCATAGATGTTACTTGCGACTGTAAATAAGGCATTCTCAAGTACAAGTCCCAGCGGCGAGAATCCTAATACAAGTATTACATGTACACATATACATAATCAGCGACTGCTTCATTCATTTTCACTGGACAAGTATTCATATCCAGTTTCAGAGGGCGAAGAAACATCGTAAAATTGATTAATTAAGATTCTTGATTAACGAGCATATGGAACAGCGTGTAATTTCTCTTCACCTAAACTCAGACTAAGTTTCATAACTGTTCGTCGGTGCTTCAGCTTCTGCGCGTCGAATTAATCAAACGGAGCATTTATAAGTCACCAAATTAATTAAACAGACATTAATAAACCGACGGGAAATTGGGTGAATCTCGCCTCAGATCAACTCCGCCGCGATGGCTTATTTCAGAATGCGCTACAATTTATAATATCTTGTTGACAGCGAGCATTCCTCCGGGAGTAACCTTTAATTAGTGGTTATTAATGGTACCCTCAATGACAACCAGTATATGAGAAACAAAACGTACAAGGATGTCTCAAGAACTTGTTAAAGGCATTTAACGCTAGGTAACCACAAACTGGTTCAAATTCGCGATGAATCGGGGATGGCAACAGACAGTTTGGGGATGGGCACTCGTATCTCCGTAGATGGTGGAAGAACGGGATACAAGTCCAGACAAGTATGCACAGAACTAGCTAAAAAACCTTCTCCATTTTCCTTAGAAAAATGAATTATGAAAAGATAGGAGTACGAAGGAGTTCAACTAAAAGAAAGACTTAAGCAGCTTGACAATAAAGCTATAGATATGTCACCCAACACCACACATCACTGATTTAGAGAAGAATTTCTTGAAAACATACTAGAGATTTCATTTCGATTGTAACATGAGAACCAGTGTAGGAGACACACAGGACAAAGTGACATGAACGAGCTCAACGTAGCTTTATGAGGATTTTGCCGACTAATAAGTCATGTTCAAAGATAGATTACGCCGTGTATACACAACATTATATGACAAGTTCCTGCCATCGGGCAAAAATCATGATCTGCACTCAACAGAGAGAATGCGGATAATATTGACCAATAGCCAGTGGCTGTACATGTCACTGCCATCATGTGCAGCGCCACTTATTAAAAGAGAGATTTTTTATCTCTATTGGCACCTATAAGACGATGTTATAACACAAAATGTGATGTGCCCCCTTCCCAAGTCAATGAACTTTACCTAATAAAAAATCAAGAACAGAATTTTTAAGGAATATGAACCATAGCTTTCAGGAGAATCACATTTCAGTACAGTATGTACGTTAGAAATAGTGTCAACGGAAAGTAAATGACTTTTGAGATTCTGAATAATTTGAAATTCACGTGAAAATTCTGAATTGACGAATGAAATTGTTCATGGAATGAGTTTTCGATGATGCTATGTTATCTTGATCATGATTTTCCAATCAAAAGTTTTGAACGCCTGCAGCATTTCCGTGACAGGTGAGACATCTGCTTCATTATTGAGTGGTTCCCACAACGTGTTATCAGATAGGCCTATATTTTCTGATTTAAATTGAAAAATATCGAAAAACATTTATCGGAAATTATCGTGGCTAACTCTCCAGTTTCGCTGGTTATGATTATACCTGTAGGCTATAGTCAACGCAAATGAATCTATAAAGCAGTGGGGAAAAAACATACATGCCCTTGACTGAAAGTTGAACTTCATTAATAGCATTTAGTGGTTTTAAGCTAGTTTGAATCATTCACAATAGAAGTTATTACTGGTAAATACTAGATAACTCATGTTTGAATATAATTCAGTAGATTTTGTCTTGAATAACAGGTAAATTTCCGTTGGTAATGCACTATTAGTGCAGTTGGTAACCTATTAGTGAATACTAGTGTATGAAAAAGAGAATAATAATAATATCAATCAAGGGAATAACAATAGGGTTTTCTGCTGAATGGTCAGGGTCTGAAATCCCTTTATGCTCGTAGCCAGTATCAAGCAGCACATGATTCAAAATGCCAATACCCTTGAAGCTAATGAAACATTGATATCCATACATTATATCGAAAAAATATACTCTTTCTCAGTAATAAAAAATGATTTCTCTGAATGAAATATAATTGATTGACACGATTTATATTGAATACGGGATACGACTTATGAGGTTTTAATCTATTTTATAACTGATTGATATCCTGTCGAGTGTGCAGAAAATTCTATTCTGCCACCAGAGAGTGAAAGACCGTAAATCAGGATAGACATGAACATTCACTTAAGACGGTTTCCAGACATTCTATTGAATGGTTCGAGCAGATCACAACAACCATATTAGGAAAGGCTTTGCACATGAATCAATGAAGCAATTAAGATTGCGGCTGGTATATCAATTAACGCCATTCTTAGCTTCCGTAAAGTAACTGATTATACCGAATTCAAGCCGGGAGATATTTTTTGCGTGCATCTTTTTGTGGGGTTAACCAAGGATGGAAAATTTCATCATCTATAATACTAATGTGGCTCTACGATAGCACACGGTAAGTTCATTTGCAAAAACAATCATTTCTAACCCTGGATTGACAATGGATTGGCATTCTTGCTTCATCCTTGTTGTTTCCTCGCATTTGAACTACAAGAACTGCTTCCTTATCACTCATCTTTTTCTGAAAAAAAAATCTACATCTGACGGTAGGTATGCACGAGAATGATCAAACATATACAATGGGTAGGTTCATAAGAAACTTTTCTGTTGCAAACAAGTGACATTAATGTTTGAATTCATTTCTGCAAATACAGTTTCTCGTACTAAACGAAGCCCTGATAAATGAGACAAGTTTCTAATTATGAAGCTAATGAGCCAATTAATGATTGCAGACACGAGATAAATCTTGTCATAGCTATATTGAACGCATGATATAACATGTTGTGACAGCGAACTTCTGAGACAGCTCGCGCGGTACCGATAAGAATCATATTCTCGCACAGCACGCAGATCTTTTCTAGCGGACCAGAAATTCTAATACAGTAGGTACGACGCCATCGTGCACAAATTCACCAATTAGTGTAGAGCACCTGCGTGATAACGAATAAACATGAGAAAGAATTGATCGTTACCCGTCGGCAAAAACAGCCTCACAATCTACTACTGCCCGACCCCAAAAACCCTCCCCTGAGATTAATGTTTTATTCATATAAGTCATTAAGAGCTGGCTGAAACAGCTGTACGAGTAGGCCGTACACTGAAATGCGGCTATATCACCGCTGGCTCATCGTAGATTACGCAGCAAATTCCGATGTGATCTGGTGAACGATATATCGTTCTCGTGACAACAGTCGCATGAATCACACTTTCGTCGGACAACTGACAATTAAGTGCGCATAAAGTGGCCCGCGTAATGGTTGGATCGAGATGAAAATATGTCAACAGGGGGATGCAGTAGATCCGGCGCCCTTATCACGGTACATGAAAAAGATGTACATGATGAAGTAAAAGACGCATTTGCCAATGACTTGAATACAGATTCGAATCCGCAGATCGACTTGTCAAAATCTTGTTCGATATTTTGTCACTAAATAGAAAAAAACTTGCGGCGCGACTCAACACCTAATTTCACATTGCTCTGGCGACCCACGCATTGATGTTTTAGACATATTAGCAAACGTCAGCGGCAGCCAATATTCAAATCAGCCTCTTTCAGTACAAGCTACTGTCTTGAGTCAAGATAAGTAGACATGACATTTATTTGCATAGATGCGTTTTGCAAAGAATACTGAAGAGCAGATTTATATGAATCATGAGCAGAAGTTAAATACGCATACAACGAATGCCATACTATTCGGGGAAGATGGCGGAATAGCAAAACTACGACTTCGGCACTCTCTCTGGTACATCAATGTTTGAACTAATGACCGGTCTATTCCGTAGCTCCAATCGACATGACGTACCGGGCAAATCAATCTTCCACTCACGCTCCGTTTTGTCAGTTTTTATCTCTGAAAACACGGCTCATTTTATGTAACTAGCATCTAATCGAGGATATCTGAAATTTCAATCGATAGCAACATCCCGTCGCTGTCAAATTGTTGAAGAAACCACATACGTTGTTGTCGTCGTGATAAACTCTCTCTCTCAGAAAACATTCTTCTGATTTCTGTGTGTGAAACTCTTCAGACATACGATACGTCGGAACACATCAATGATACACGTCATAGTTGAAGAAGTTGTCAAACGTGACCCGAGTAGCTTCAATCTTCGGTTGACGAACGCCTCGTAAAACAGACAGCAATGCGCGGTTACAATGCTTTTTTTTTCATTATCCTCGGCTATAACCAACTACAGTTGAAATGAGTACATCGTATGAAGATGCAGATGGAAACGAAGTGACAGCTCAAATTCCGGATTAGAAATTGAATTCCTGATCATCAGTAAGCAGGTCACAAAACATGACTAGCGATGAGGTATGAAGGTAATATAGAATTAAGAAATCTGCATATACCTCCCTGATTGTTAGTGTTTGCTAGGAACACTTCGCGAAATAGATTGCAGCGAGCCATACGTCATCGGCCTCTTACTCAGCGGCTTTCCTATCAAGAGGATTAAGGAATATGTGCCACGTACATCGGTCAAATCATTAAGAATTCATAAACAACGAAAGAATTTCGCTGCAAATAATCCAGTAGGTTTACGCGCAATCGGGGGTGTATGAATAATCAGCCCGTGAATAACACCGCAAAGTAGAAAATCTATTTTGACGATGATTCCTTGTCGACACAATTCGGCGAAACATGTTAAAGGAGGTCTGGGTATTGACATGGATGGTAAAGGAATGAACGGGATAATTGGCGTACGAGTCCGCGTGAGTTACAGTTGAAAGTCTCTGTGGATGTCGTTCAACACGAGAACGCCGAATTGACTGCCGAAGCATAAAATGCTTCTGTTTCGTCAGACTAATGAAAGCCCGTGTACACACACGATCCAACCACACGCAGCGAGCTCAACGAACAAGGATGACATTTGACTAATGCCCGACGCTTTTTTTAATCAACACACACACACACCGATGACAACTAAATTGTAGTTGACGTATTTCGTCGCCGAAAGACAGCAATACTGAAAACAGAGGAGAGAATTGCGGAATGAAAACTGCGCGAAAGAGGCAACGACAAGTCATATTCCATTAGCGAACAGTGAGATAAAAGGCAACAATTATTGTGAAATTTAAAAACTTCAAATATCAAGTTAAAACTTTATACGACAAGGTAAAGAATTGACAGATGATAACTGGATATGATGACGACCAGTTTCGTAGTCGGAATTAAACGAGTTTAGGCTTTTAAGAGATAAATTGAAACTTCCCCATTAAGTACCGGTAATATTTCATTTCTATCGATGATGCTTTAGCGCATGTACCGGTATGCAGTACCCTCGTACAGAACTTCGCGACCTGTGGCGACTTGAACAGAAAACAAATTGATTAACTTTCGAAGAGCTGAAAGACACGTCTGTTTTTATCCACTTAAAGATGGAAAAACGGATCGAATTATGAACGTTAATAACTTGAATACAGCACCGGGCTCGCGGCTAATGAATATTTTCATTAAGCAAGTGATATGTGTGAAGACATAATTGAGATTGCGATGAATGTTGTATCGGCAGCGGTGGCTTTCGGCGAGGAATATTCCGATGAAAAGCGCTGAACATGAGAGCAGGCAGTTCTTTCAGCTCGCACGCGTAATAGGAGAAAACGCAGAAGTAAAACGAATACCCAAGCGGCGACTGAATAAAGACAGAATTTCTGTCACCGGAGACGGTTTCATAATTCATTAGTTGCAGTTAAAAAGATACTTTCATCGCGACAACGTAGCGAACAACAATAAGAACCAAAAGAAAAACCAACTTGCAGCAAAGCTGGGCTTATTCATTACATAAACAGAGGTATACAATGTGAAAAACTAACTTGACACACCTCGAAAAATAACACATAATATATTGATTAATATTGTCGACAATAATTCATATCCAAAATCAAATAATATTAAGGATCAATAAAGTTATTTTGGATTGGAATGATGGAATCGAATTGACCAGCAAACAGTCTAGCCCTGATGTATTGATGACGTCGTGTACATCCTCTTAAAAATGACTATTAAGATTTATCAAAAAATAGGATAAGAGTTATGAACTATATTTCACAAAAATTCACAATTGCAATTGTAATTTCGAAATGCCAATTTTGATGACATAGTGCACATTGACTCACACAGAACCCTTTAAAAGCATAATAGGTATCGATGTATATAAATATTATTTTAACGGTTTTTTACAGCCATTTCAGCTCTATCGAGAATGGTTTGGCTTCTAAACTTACACGATATCTTTCAATATGCAAATTGACTTTGAAGGCTGCAGTCAGAAGACACTGGCAATATTGCATAGTATTGCAGCTTGGAGTAATCATTCAACTCGGAGTAATCATCTAATGATTACTCCAAGATTGCAGGAAGATGACATTTTCATAGAGATGATTGTAAATGATGACATTGTCCAAAGTATAAGATCTTTTTGTCTTCAAGCGGTTGTTGAAAGTCTCTTTCTTTTTTTGCTGTTCACGTTGCCCCATTACTTAACGCAATCACCTGAAAGTCCGAATTCTGTGTTCATTAACAGCAAGTTACAGCTGATATTGACATAAACAACGCAGCGAAAGCTGGACGCTGGTCATCATATCAGCATTAGGTATACCCCATTAGCCGTAGCCGCACAATTCATCACTGCTAAATACGCATTTATATTCCCAAGCCGTTACTCTGTTAACATTATTTGTCCGTTTGATTTAAAGTAAGCGATATATGGGTGACGTACAGGTAGCTGGTAACACACACAAGTCACAACGAATCACCAATAATGTATAACACGCCAATGATGGCTTATGTTGAAACTGGGTATTTTCAGATAAGATAAGATGAAAAAAACATCAGCACCTGATGGAGGAAGAGTTTGACTTACTATTTAGTATGCCCACGTGCTAGTTTCCTCCCAAGCAGCAGAGACTATTTCTTATACATTCACTTCCACCACTTGTCAAAATATCTCGAAGCAAAAACAGTAAACATGATATGTTGGGAAGCATGATAATGCTAGAACATGATTAGAGTCGGGTGGAAAACTGAAAATGTTCAGCTCCAGTTTATAACTTAAGCTTTTACATGCATGATAATGATGAGGATATTTCTGATAAATTCAAGGAGCATATGTAGTGTTTTTACTATATCACAGGTACACGTAGCATAACCTTGGAGGTTCAGAACAGCTTCCCTTAATGAATGATTGATCATCCGTTTGTGGCATGTGCGTATGTGTTCATTCCCAATTCCTGATAATGAAATCTTCGAGGAGGTCCCGTAGTTTTTTACATGAATTACCAGTTATAAAGATTTACAAAAAAAAATTTAAAACCACCCTGTTAGGGAAGTAAGAGCATAGATGCACCTTATATCTATACGCGATAAATGTTGCTGCCTAATCATGCAAAGAGTCAGGGGCGGATCTAGGATATCTTCAAAGGGGGTTTGCAGAAAAAAAGGGCAACTATACTTAGCCAGCGCTGTGCTGAAGGTGTGAAGCCTGTAGAGAGGTCTGGTAGCCCTCTCCCACAAAATCTATAGACTTATTTTATTGACTTTTCAGGGCATCTGAGAACTTCATTCTACATTATGACAACAGTAAAAAACAATAATGTATTTATGGAATTGTATTGACAAATATTGGGGCCAGAAAAAAGGGCGCATGGAAAATTTTAGGGAGGAGCAGAAAACCCTAGGCCTATATCGACGAAAAGCCATCACGGCAACTGCATTGACCACGAATTTTTCATACTAGAAGTAACAGCTCAAGATGATGAGGAAACCGCGAATCTAAATATGAAAAACCATCATATTACGCAGTTAATTGAAATAACTAACCAGAAAATTGCTTACTGGGCGCGATTATTGATAGATTAGGAAGGTTTTATAACGTATTCATAAGTCCATATATGTAAACAGCTGAAAATGAATAGACTGACAGCATTGAAAATTATGTCGACACGACTAGGTCCACTTAGTTTACAAAATCGAATTACGATGGTCGGTTAGACCGGGGTACGGGATACGAGGCACGTGGAATCGAATGAATACGACTTAGAAATGGAAACAATAACTGTTTTCAGTGGAAAACTGACGTCGATCAATTTATAACCGTCTGACGTAGATCTAATTACGGATTCTGATTAATCTTCGCCGATTAATTACAGGCATCACCGAGACCGCGGTGGCAATTATACCGTGCAGGAAATTAAGAAAGTCGGTGCAAGATTTACGGTTAGAACGCACGTTCGCAGTACGCATGTTTGCTTCAAGTATGAGTAAGATAATTAAGAGTCATATTGAAATACACGATATTTGGAATAGAACCGCCATCAGAATAGAGTTTTTGGTTCACACCACCCGTTCACACGGGTACCAAATGGGCCCATGCCTGTAGTGTTTGACCCGGGCCAAATTTGGCCATACCAAAAACGTTGAACCAGGCCCCTGCTACGTACATTCACTATGGGTCAAATCATAGCACGTGAATACTTACTGTGTCTAGAAGTGATTCACTTCACTTAGTTTAGCATTGAGTGAGGAGTTTATGCGTCAACGCGCTAATTAGATACGGGCAAAATTTTGGGTCTGATCTGGGCCAAATCACCAAATGCGCGATTGTGGCTTACTTTTACTCCATTTGGAGAGGTAGTTTCAGCTCTAGAAATGACCAGAAATGTGTCTGCCTTGTGCCCAGAGTAAACACAACCTGCAGTGGGTAAGATCTCAACTGATCCTTAAGTTCTCAGTTTGGTCTTTAATTCCGACTTTGAACCAAAATCTAGTACGATGTACAACACACAATATGCACATTGAACTTTATCAGAACTTTATCCGGCTATGTTATCTGATAATCTAATGATAGGATAGTGAGTGGCGAGTTTGATAAAACACATGTTCGAATAAAGAACAAAAAAAAAAACAACAACTGATACTGTGTCTTTAAAAGTATATTGAAAAACAACGCCTAATCAATGTGCACTTGAAAATAGTAATGACGACAGATGTATCGATGTTTGTATGTTTTAGGCGTATCTACGAAATCATCACCAAGGTCTCCGATGTCATTAACACTTGTCACAATTCGATTGTGCGACTCGTTCAAATTGCGCCGAACACAAATATGGCTTCTTTATGCGATAATAAATTAGATTTGTCGTGTACCGTGGTGCATGACAGAGAATCTAACATCGCTGAATCCTTACACGGGTTTCACACCTAATTACTATTTCGAAATTCAAAAACGGACTTTTCAGATGTTCGTCACAGATTTCATCGAAGACCTGATGAGTTTCGGTTGGATGGCGCTAAAAAATCGCAGAAAATGCAAAATGCGATAGATTGCAATTTTCCACGTGTTGTACAGGAAACTTATACTACATTTTCAGCTGAAAGCATCCTTAAATTCCAATGTGTTAGTGGTACCAAGTGATGCAGTATTTTCAGCAGTCGTCTTTGGCAGGAAGAATTTCACATTTTTGATTACGAATAAAGCTTCCTATTTCTAGAATTCTTAGATATGAGGTATTTTCGAAGCTTAATTGGCTTACGAGGTGTTTGCTAATATTTCACGCTTTAATTGGCATTTTACAGCAAATTTCATAGTGAATCCATAGTAACAACAAGCACAATCCATAGTAAAAACAAGCACAATGACAAATTATCAAGAAATCATTAGAGAAGGAAGGATAATTGAGTAGAGGGCCAGTGCAGTTGAACAAATCTTCTCGTACAGGAGGAAATACACACAAGAAATGCTATCCACGTTCTTCAACAAGAATAAACTGCAACGGCAGAAATGTTCATTGATGACCAACGAACAAGAGAAATCTATTTCTCTGTGTAAACAATTTACCTGCTCTATACCTCCAGTTTGTTTAGTAGGTTTTAATCGTAAGAAGCCGAAGTAACAGGTTCTACGTTGTTCATTATGATGTTCCTATTGTAAACAAAATGAAGCAATTTTGAGTGGATGCAGACGTTACTAAAATACGAAAATTCACCTCTCGATAAAAGGTAAGATGTTTTTACACATCAGGATGTCATAACATCCCTGCAGCCAGTGCTTGAAGAAATTACCATCGACCTTATCGAAGGAGGTATATGTTATTACAAGAAACAGTTTAGAGAGGCGGACATCTTGATAAATGAACAGCTCACAGTCGGACTAATCTCTTTCATCTGTTTCGAAGAGTTTCAGGTTTACGATAACGTCGTTTGAAAGAGCACGTTTCAACTTTCGCTAGTTCTCTCCATACAGCCCTCCTTCCAAAAAGACTTACGCACCGATGAAAGAATTTCGCAGTTTATAGATGAGCGTGTAGAAAACTAAATGACCGCTCCTTGAGTCTTCTAAGAAAGTTAGGGTTCGTCGTGTTTCTGCTCTCACCACCAGAACGGCTTCCAGTTCCTCATGAACGCTTCCAGCCCAGGTTTTTACAGGTGGAATTGCGATCGTGTTGTTATATATGCATTTTTTCAGTGTAAAAAATTAACCACAGGCTTAGACAAACAAAACACGCTGGCGAGGAATAATAACCCAATATTGAAACGCACTCCACAACTCTAACAGCTGCATGGTGTTCACTAAGTGCAGTTCGAAAATTCGAGAACTCATCATTTTCAAGCGGTATTCAAGACTTGAAAGATTTTGGACCATAAAATCATATCTGCTTGACAGCTTCTTCATAGATCGCATTCATTGACCTCTTTACTCTCGTCCTGTATGACAACGTATAAGAACTATGATGAAGATCTAAAAGGAAGCAGTTTAATTAACAACGCGTACATATGCTTCCTGAAGCACTCGAAGACTCATAATACGATCAGATCGCGTGAAAGTCAAGAGCCACGCGCCGAGAATAAGATTTCGCTCGATTATCCGACCGAGAGCTCTGGCTTACCTGGCACAAACGGAATTCTCCGACGGCTCATTTATGCAGTAGTTGAAATCGCAATCGATACATTCTGATAGCGATGTCGGCTTCCGTATGTCGTAAGCTGTTCCCGCAACGTTGGCGATTTCACCTGAAAACGGAAGCAAATGATTTATACTCGATCGAACGCAAATGATCTTCAACGCGAAACGATGCTCTTTTACGTGTCGATAAAGCATGATTTTGACAAGAATGTGATTCGGTAATGCGCATAAATAACGAACAGAATGGCGAAGTAATAATGAATGAATGCAAACGATACTTCGAGAAGTAAATGGCCGGGAAAAGAAAATAATTTGCTCCGCGTATGGGCCTCAAAAACATTTAGTAGGAGATATATCATCGTTCATTTATTACCTAAGATTTCAAATAAAATGTAAGCATCGGGGCAGACATGATGGATCAATAACTGAATGTATCTCGAACTAGCTTAAGTTTCTGGGGCACATAAAATTTGTTATTTCTAATTTCAATGCGATGATGTGACATTAACCATCAAATCCATCATACCATACGGGTAAATCACCCCATCAACAGTCAAAAGCTGTGACACGCGAAAGCTACATCAAGCGCAAGCAAAAGACATCAACTATGGGAGCCTAATGTTCGCTTAGACTGAAAATGTACATTATCCACCGAGGAATCTGACGAACAACTGAGAGACTACAATAATGAGATTATCAACGCATTTCAATGGCGCTGCTAATGTTTTAGTGCTTAAAAGAACGAGCAAACTGTGTAAAAGTGGGTATCCTCCCAGGATAGTCTGAGGCAATGCATATAATTTGATAAAATTCACAATATTGCATGGTCTTACATACGTATGTTCATAGTCATGTACATGATATAATCTGGGAATGGTTGAGTTTTAGTGTTGCTGGTTGATGGTTGTATTAGTGAGAGAGCTAGCAACATAGTTATTACCCAATCGCAAACAAAAGGTTTGGCTAGCTAATTCATTATGCTTTTGGGTCTTGATGAAGAAAATCCTTGTTATGTCTAGAGACTGTGTAGCCCCTAAAAATGAGGGATTGGGGGTTTCAATTACCTCATGCACCAATAAGAATGAAACTTATAGAATGCTAAAACATAAGTTACCAAACATCATTCCATCAAAACTGACCAAAAATTCCAGCGGAAGGCCTTTTCAAGCGCCCCTAAAAAGTATCCATGGGGCCTTATCTTACCCCATAAACTATAAGGCCATAATTTTTCGAAAAGATAACTCATAAGTATATAGTACAGAAAAATAGCATAATTGAACAAATTTTCAGGTTTCAAAATTATCTCAGCTACCCCCAAAGATTTCCCTCAATTCGATTATTTTATGTTACATGTAGGTGCAATGCTAATAGTTTTTACAGGTTTTTCTATAGAGATTTGATGACAAGCAACAATTTCATTCGGAATTTGTTATCAAATCCATCTATTCGGTATATAATCGCATTCACTTCTAATCTTCATCTGAAAAGAAAACCTCACAGAAGCTTAGATTTGTAATATTGTCATGTGGCACTTGTCATCATAATCCTAATCATATTTTTTGTTGCCTAGGTGACACATTCGGACGAATTTCAAGTCCCGTTACTCGAGCGGATGTGCTGTCAACTTCTCTGAGAAATCCAAGAAACTTTAATCATTTTCCAATTTCATTTTCGTTGCAGTCAATTTCTTAAGTGGTCTAAAAATCGAATTCTCTTCCACCAGGTATGACGGACTGACAAGATAGATCGTGTTACAGTCATAGTTTGCGATTAAAGAGGGTTGATAAAAAAATGTGAATTTTTGTCGCCCAGAAAGTTGTGAAAATTGTATAAACGCGAGACTCAGAAAAATCTCGTCTCCAAATACTACGATATCACTGGTGTTTAAGTAGTAATACGAATACAAAAACACCCACAGGCACTGCAGTGGTTCAGATGTGACTCAAATGACAGTGTGAAAATGATGCCTACCATATAAACGTATTCATCAGACACCCTGTTAGGCAAATATTATGATCATAAAATGGTCTGGAGCAACCGCGATTTTTCAGCAAAGACTTATAGATCTTGGGAGAATGGTGAGATATTAGAAAAAGCCTCTCTTTAGAGTCGATATGAAGTCGCAAGCATATTCAACTTCTTCAAATAGGCTGCAAACTCATAAACAGCCAATCTGATGTTGGAAGATATCCTAAGTCGTATAAGAAGCAAATATTCATGAATTGAAGAGGAATGTTCGTTGGAGGGATTTTTCCTCTATGACATCTTATCACGTTATACAAAAAAAATGATGTAGTAGTGTATTTCCTTTTGATTAGCGTAAATCGTAATTGGTGAGCCCTGCGGTAAAATGAAACGATGCGGAAATAAGAAACGAGAAAGATTTCTTAGAGCTTCTTTAACTTGAGCGTTAGTCATGGGAATAAACGCACGAGATTGAGAAGTAATCTTACCTCGTATACAACATTATCGCTATGCCACTGGGAATTAACCTTAATATGAGCGGGGTCATTCTTATATGACCGGGCTGATTTTTGGCTGATTTATTTCTGGAATGGGATGAGAGTCTCATTGACTTGAGCCGCAATTAAACTGAACTCAGTGACGGATCCAGTGGGGTGTCTGTGGGGGTCCGGACAACCTCCCCCTAAAATTTTGAGGTCCCATAAAAATTCCATCCTGAAAGCAAGATCAAAATTAAGGTTGTATACCTGAAAAATTATGTTATGGTAATTGGCCGTTTTGATATTAAAGAAGATTAAAAAAATCATTGCGTATGTTAGCAACAACAAAATTGCGGTGAAGCTATTAGAAAAAGACCCTTAATTTCTTAATTGCAGACCCCCTTTTTTACCCCGGATCCGCCCAGGCATGGAACTAAAATTATTTTGATGAAATTTCAAAAACCAACAATGTAACAACGAAATTCAAGATATCCACGTGATGCTGCTACAAGATGTATTTATCTCGATCAAAAAGTAGTAGGCTAATAGACAAGAGTGAAAATAACCAATTCCATTAGCAGATGGATGAATTTCCATCAAATCGACAGTAATGTGTTGGTGTTCATCATGACCTGTGCCATTTTACGACGGCTACTCAACCATCGAGCAAAAACCTTTTACAGACATAAACTGCCCGATATATCAATTAACATCTCTTGGGCCTCAGTCGCAGATGATCATCCAATTAACTGGTGCCGCATTGCGACCAGTTTTATTCATTGCAAAACAGTGTCATCAATATTACAACGCACAACAGAATATCTATCATTTGCCGGCAGATGCGCCGATGGACCGCGCGGTCACATCTCGAGCAGAAAATTAACCCGTGCCTGTAACTTTGAAGCTTAAATGATGGGAATTCGAGAAACGCACGCGCATCAAAAGATGATCAGAGAAAATCGATCGTAAGTTAACCGATGCCGAATCCGCGGCAAGAATGATGAGAATTTCAAGCGCCCAGACAATCTCTATCCGGATGATTTTGAATCTGTTCGTGTAACTGTGTTTCCATGCACGCAAAATTTTGATAGGATTTCTTTTCATCCACTGTGTACAATAAAATGATGACTGCAGATGATTAAGGGTCGATTTGTGGAAAATGAAAGAAAGAACGTCTTCGAATGCGGCTATCTAGAATTAGGAAACGTGATAAGAAAAATATCTTCCGACTACATTTTTGAAGATGAAAAATGTCCCTATGGCTCTGGAATAAGGGCGAACATTTGATCATGATAGTCGATTGCATGAGATTTTAATTAGATACAGAACTAGGGAACTAGTTTCCGCACTGAAGGAGGCACTTACCACTGGGGACATCATCTTCATCTTTTGGCAAGAATTTATCAGCCGCAATCGAGATGATGTGATCATCAATTCTATGTGTGCCCTAAAGATAGGATACATTTTTGACATTTCAGGAGAAATAATGCATTCACTAATTGCCATAAATACTTTCGAAAATTTCACAGGCATAATCATAGAATTTATGGTAATTTTCCGACGAGATAATTTCTAAATGAGTTAAAAGTTGCAGCACATTGTCAGACCGATTTCATCAACTCATCAACAACAATTAATTCAATCTATCTCTATACTCATGGGTGCACAATATACTGGTTGTTTCGTGGTTACCAGCGGTCGAAAAAAGGTGCATTTTTTGCCAGGGTAGAAATAGTCGACCGAATATCAACTACATTCACTGAAGACGTTCAGTTACGTCAAATCCACATATCTTACATACGTGACAGAATAATTACCTGTCCGGCTAAATTGAAATAACTGTGATTAGTTAGATTAATAGGAGTAGCCTTCGTGGATGTAGCCTTGTAGTCGAGAATAATTTCGCTATCTTCGGTAAACCGATACTGCGCGACGACCTTAACCGCGCCGGGGTAGCCTTCCTCGCCATCGACACTAGTGTACTCCAACTTCAGAGTATCCTCGCCAGTGATCTCTGCATCCCACACTTTCTGTAAATAACATGAACCCATTGAATAAAGACGTAGGTTTTTCATAAAATTTACTGCTGGTTATTAAAAATTTGCCTAATAAGCATTTGAGTGCAAATCAATTGTTTATACTGTGATATTCAATTAAATATCATAATCAAGAAGAATGATAGGCACTGTGATTTGGACGGCGCTGAACCTATTTTACTACCGGTATAACATAGGTCTATACTGTCTAAAACTTTTTGCTTTTTAATGACATTATTTCGAATTTTAATTGTCAACTTCATGTTTAATGCACTGAAACAAGAGAGTGTGATTAATTTGATGCTATTCAATCAGCATCACGTGTTTCAAACTACTGAAGTACGTAACTATAGAACCACAGAATGAAATACGAATTCATATCTATCTTCGGCTGATCACATTTCATCAATAATCGAGTATATTTTGTAGCGTTTAAATTCACTACACCATCTGTTTCCATAAAATACTACAGTGACGCTCGTTTCTGTGATCATATAGACAAAATCATGGTAACTCTTCTATTCTAGGAAAATAATTAGCAGTATCAAGCTCTTTTCCCAACCTAAATAATGGAAAAAATTATCCATCGGATACGACTCTAGGTCCTATAGTATACCGGTATATCAAATATTTTCATTCATTGCAAAAAAGATTAGATTTTATTGAAATAATAATAGTGTCGTCTAGTTCTTAGTTTACAAGTGATATATATTGCTATATCTTTATCATTATTATATACCGGTAATAAATACAATCAATAGTTCGATATTGGGCCTTTCTTTCCATTTTGACTACGGGAAAATAATACCGATCTACAATACGCGCAAATCATCACGCATTATTATTCTGACATATACTATCAATGCTTTGTGCGAGCTTTTCTCTACAAAAGAAGCGCATATTTTTCAATATCATATTAGAACAGCTGATACATGTACATCTTTTATCGCGTGTTTACCGCGACGATCATGAAAAATGATCGGGTATCGGCTGTCGTTGTCAACGTTAAACGAAAATCGGCGTCGATCGTCGCAGCTGACTGGGGAAGAGCCGCGCGCGCGCCTCTGTGGGACGGAATCGTTCGACACATAATTACACCTGTCCCGATCGATACGCCGCGCATACACGCTACTCACAGCGAAGCCTTGTAACCGGATAGTTAATTCCGGATTATCATCACCTGATGAGCGCAAAATATAACTCGAGCAAACACTTATGAATACGCCATTCATTACAACGAACGAGATCGAACATACAAGCAGCTCTCTGTACGCGTCAGTTCCGTCGTCGTTTGACAATAACATTTAACAGACATATACATAAAATACATTAGGCCTATATCATCTCAGAAACTTGTATATGATGAACTGAAGTTATTATTTATGGTTTTACAGGTGACCGGAATTACAAAACACATGGACCATCAAGTCACAACGTACACATACAGTCTTCAACCACCAACTACACCGGTCACTATGGAATCTAATCCAACAACATCCGAAGTCGTACTAATGGAACAAAACACTCAAACACAGGTAGGCCTCCTCACATATCTATCATATTTATATAATATTCCATTTCGACATTTCTCTTAATTTCTAACAGATAAATTCATGCTAACAAAGAATTTCTAATACCAATGGTTAAAATGGAGTTTAGAAAGAATTTCAAAAAAATGTCCACGTTACCAAAGTTTGGACTACGTTTGAACCTGCAAGTATCGTTGAACTAAGATTTTGCTGAATACAGACTTGAAGAAGAGATATTTCAAAATGAATAGAAGCAGTTTTTTTTTACGTTCAAGCGTGTGTGACTCATTTTTAACGACGCAAAGTGAAAAAGTGTCTGACTTTCTGTAATACGCAGCAGAAAAATAAGTACCAGGTGCAAACCCTGAATATAATCAGCGGCTATAGTCAACCCTATCTAAGCTAAAACCTGACTAAATATGAATCAAACATCTGAAACTTCAAAGATGTGAAAACACATACCAGTATAGTGCTTATAAATAAGCACAAAGGTGATGCGCTTTCTTCTTTATCCTTCTTAGAGATAGATGTACATGTATATGAGCTGATTAATTTTCTATTGTTTGACAGGATTAGATCTAATCACGCTAACAGCATGAAAGTGAATCAAATATGAAATAGGCTCGGGTATGAATAGATGGATGAATTAGATTGTCAATACTAGAAAGCCAGATTTCAGTGACTTGAGAAATTTTAATTTCATTATCTTAATTGAAAAATCCAAGTGACTGTAAATACTAAATCAAATTTCATGCATGCATGTATATGGTTCGTGTACAATGAAATTCTAAACTTATAGCGATGAAATACCTCTTCTATTCCCATACATGAGTATATTCTCTTTTTTAAAAAAAAAGAAGATAGAATTACCTCGAGAAAGAAAGAGGATTCTTCGGATATAAGTCAACGTTAACCCAAAGTTTTATCGTTAAAGGGTTAATACAGTAGCAAAATAATATCCCGTTATCAGCAAATGCGAGCTTAACACAATGCTTACTTTATCGAATCCCTTGAGGCCACCGTGTATATGATTCGGTCCGTTGTTCACGACCAGTTCATAGTCGACGCCATCAAGACTGAACTTCCCCTTGTGTATACGGTTGCATACACGACCGATCAAAGCTCCGATGTAGGGAGGGTTAACTTCGTAATCTAAAAAGTGACGAAGATTGAAACTGAACGAACGAAAGCCGACAGTCGAGAATATTAATCGTTTCGAAAGAACAGTCGAACATTTTTTTTTCAACAATGCGTATGTTTAATGTATGTTACTGGTATTCTTATCCTATCAACTGTAATAAAATGACAGGAGGAATTTGACGAATATTAGGCTAAAAAAATTGATACCTTGTTTCTCATTTCTGCTGAGCTTAAAAGTTGACCAGGCTGGCCGCATATCTACTGTGTACATTTCTTTTTTTTAAATCATGATCAAGCTAACTATAACAGACCCGTCAGCTATAGAATATGAACTGACTACAAATCTTATTGCAGTTTATAAAATGACCCGGTTGAATTGGAGAAACAAGGTATCATTTTTTTGTTAGCCTTGTAGTCACAGATTTGAATCACAGATTTGGGAACTGGTCAGTGAGTAAAAGCATATTGGTATAGTGTTTTAAGAATTTGGTGCTAACTGGAAATATAATATTTTCAGTGCACAAAACATATAATCATTCATCAATACCTTCATCTATCATTTCAATCAAAATGAAACTTACCCTCAAGTTTATCAAATCCTAAAGCTACATCTATAGACTTTCCAGTCTTACTGGGAACATTTATTGAGCAAATATTTCCACCATAATTCAGGACTCCAACACTAACGCCTTTACCATTGGTAAAAGTATACCTAGAATTATACAGTTAATTCCTTAATTACGCACCTACAAATAACTTGAGGATTCTGCATAAAAGAACTTTTAAAAGTGTGATATTAGCACAACTGTAATACTATTCTCTCAATAGCTAAATTGGGTGTTGACACTCTTTATCATTACAAAATAATTATTTCCCATGGCGCACGTGACCCGAGTTCACACCCGAATACACGTACACGCCTATTTTAGTAGTGACTTGTGTATGATTTAGCGGAAAGCTGAAAAGAATAAGGCATCTAGTTGATGGTAAATAATGGGTGGCACCATGACATCATCTCTGAATTGCGGTATTGATTCCAGCAGACTAATACTACAGCATTATTTTGCGATTTATACACAGACTACAATTCATCCGTCAGCTATTAACGGCGACATTTTACCTGTGCACATCCTTTCCGTCCGACGTGACACCGAACTTATCCGATGTTATTTGAACCATTCTAGAAGTGTAATCGATTGGGTTATTAGCTCGAGGTGATTTTAAAGTGATTTTGACAGTTTATTTGTGTCAACACAAGAAAGCAAACGATTTACTTCCTGGTTCAGTCACGTGACCAATCAGAGTTGTTAATCTCCGCTTTGGTTTGTATATCTACTTTTGATATCAAATATCATATGGAATGATACGTGATGAAATAACCCCGGTTATTGATTACAGACTCCGCTGTTTGTGCAGATGAAGAGAAATTCGGACGATGCCGAAATAACCGACGGAAATTCGAACGTTCATGTCGTGACGAGAGTATCCGTAGAAGACCGGCATCATCTCGAGGAGAACAAAATGGCGTCGAATAGCTACGACGGGCATGTGACGAAGCGACAAAGAACTGACATCGACGGTCACGGAATACAATCTGGATACGGGGTAAGTTGTTTTCATTTACGTTAATATCGTTAGCATCAACTGGTGTATATTTTGATGATCGTCCTGCATTATTAACTGCACAGTAATCGGTAGTTTCTCGTCGGGAAAACAACGCGTGTTTTGACTTTGTTTGTTTGGTGGGTTAACATATTTAACAAGTGAAGACAGACTGGTTAAACTTTAAACAGAAGGGAAGTTATCGATCGAGCAAACTAAACTGTCATATCACTGAAAGTTTCTGAAATATTTTACCTTCTCTAAAACAGGCAAAAACAATGATGTTAGTTCTTTGTCATATTAAATTCAAAATGTATGCAAACGATTCAATCAATCAATCATGCATGCGATGCCAATCTGATTATTTGATCCAATGGAATTCATTTTTTACTTATAGGACAAATATGGTGAACGTCAGAAACCATCTGCATCGCCAGTTGTTCATGTCCGAGGATTGACAGAAGGTGTTACAGAAAAAGATGTAGCAGAGGCTGTAGGATCATTCGGATCAGTCGAGTAATTCTACCTTTATTCAGTAGATGGCATTATGTGACAGGGAATTTCAATTTATTGAAAAATGCTTTCGATTTGTTTTTCAGCTACATATTAATGCTGCACAAGAAAAGGCAAGCTCTTGTAGAATTTGATGTAAGTAATTAAAGGATTTAACTCTAGATTCCTTAAAAAGACTTTCGTCAATTCGGATTACTTTTGAATTTTTTCTTCTTTCCAAGTTTTTTACTGTAATCCTTATCTTTTAACAGGATGTTCAAGCAGCTGTTGATATTGTCAACTTTGCACAAGTGAGTCGTGCAAAAAGCTTGAATTTCAACCCTCAAAATTTATCGGCGATTTTCGCATCGACTATTCGACGATATGAATATTTCTTTTTTTGTTTAGAGCGGAAGCATTCATGTAGGGGGCTATCCGGCGTATTTCAATTTTTCAACAAGTCAGAAGATTCAAAGACATTCTTCAAGCGGCGATACACGGAACATGAATGCTAGTCTATCCAGCGAAGCCAATCACATTCTGTTATTTACAGTTTTGAAACCAGTTTATCCGATAACAGTGGTAAGTGGCTATTTCCTGCGTCACATTGATAGTATAATTAATTGATTTTGGTGTTGTTTTTTTTTTTAAATATCGACTATATATGTTTTACATTAAGTTATTTTGCTTAGGTCAAATTTGACATTAATATCAAAGTTATAGATATGAAAAGACTGAAAATGAACTAATTCAAATAAATTATTAGAGCAAAATAATAATGATTGTAATGGTTATAATGTTTAGTAGCAGTATGATAATCGTTATGTAATGAATATGATTTTGAGGTCAGCGGGTAATATTAATCAATATATGTTCAGGCTTGACATCAACATCTTAGATAATTTAATTTCTGTGTCTTTTTGCGGTTCATCGATTTCGTCGGAGCTAAAATCACAGTTTTTGTTTATGTTTTTTTTTTTTCAGGATGTAATGCATACGATTTGTTCTCCAAACGGCGATGTTCAACGAATCGTCATTTTCAAGAAGAACGGCATCCAAGCTATGGTCGAATATCCTTTTCATCAAAATTTTTACCCTTATATTTGATATTCGAGGGACTTCGTTTTTATTTTTTTAGTAAATCAGTTTAACAGTCTTCTTATTTTGTTCCCAATAATTCGATACTTGGTGATAAAACGATATATCCAATAACTGATAGTTCCTTGACAGATATTACGTTTGATACCGTTGAAAATGCAAAGAGGGCTAAATCTGCGCTCAATGGGTGTGACATCTATTCTGGTTGCTGTACTCTGAAAATCGATTATGCGAAGGTATTGAGCTTGGCCCTGTTTGTTTTATTAACTTATGGATTTTGATGGCGAATGTTAGAGCAATGTATCTTACTTATGGCTTGATTGTTATTGCTTTTTAGACATCAAAATTGAATGTGTATAAGAATGATAACTATGAGAGCTGGGATTACACGACCCCTAATCCAGGTGAGTTGGTAACTTCTGTTGCTTTACTAAAAGTAATTAAACCGTGACATTCAGAAAATGGTATTATCTTTTACTTAATCATGTTGCAATATTCTTCGATAATACTGAAAAAAACATCATTTGAGTATTAATCAATTTGAGGAAAAAGGTTGAATTTGTCTGAGGATTTTCAGTTACTTACCACTGAATTATTTGCATATTCTTTTAAATTACGTATATTATTTGAGGCTAACAAATACAAATTTTGACCAGGATATTTTACAAATATTGTGTTCTAGAAATATTACATGACCTACAATAAGGATATATAATATATACATGTAGTTGCTTTTTACAGAATTCTTGCTGAAGAATTTCTTATAACAATATGACATGTAACTTGGCATGTTCTCATTGACACAGTATCTCATTCACTGAATATTCATATGTTATGCAATATCATCATTACTACAATATTTCAATGTATTCTTTTCTGTATTTTTTCACATCTAAGAAATCTACGGAACACGAAAAATGAAGTCACAACATTCGCTCTCTATAAAGATATCTGTTAATGGTACATTTTCAGGTTGCTGACCAGTAGTATACTGCAGCTATACTACTTTCATTTCATTATTCCAAACACGGCACTGCGGCACTGTTAAACAAGCACTTCAATAATTCATTGATAGTCCTATCCTTTCAACAGTTAACATGGAAAAATTACACATCTTTTTTACAAGAAGTTTGGTTCTATATATACTGCCTACAGAATTATTTATCGAAAACGTTTTGTTTTTGTTGAAGTAACTTCGCAAAGCATAGAGACGTCGACATTTTCATCGATCATTTTAAGTGTGCCAGTAAATTTCAGCACAAGGAAGAACAAACAAGAAGAGAAATCGCGACAAGAATGAACGAACGAAAATAGGAAGACAAGCTACAATATTTCATCGAATACATCATTTAAAGCATGTTCATTATACACATAATTGACATGTTTTGTTACATTTGCAGCGCAAATACTGGGGTAGCAAATCTTCAGTGTCAAGAGTGTCTTGATAGTTGCCCTGTGGTATCGACAAATATAAAATTTGCCCGTTCTCTGCGTGGCAAGAGAGTTGTTTCTGATTATTTTACATGAATACAGTTTCGTTGTGTATACATGTCTGTGTCGAGTTGAAATATTCATCTTTTCATTACATGCATATTAATATCGCGGAACAAGCGAACAATATCTGTGTTTTGTTTTTTTGTAAAACCATGAATACGCATCCATTATTAATATATACATGTATTTATATGCAGTTATATGTCTTGGATAACTGGTGACTGAAAGAAAATAAAAGCAAATAATACCATATTTTATTCCGTAGTCACCAGTTCTTCACAATATATCATGTTTTTTATTTGTTAACAATATATATTTTGAACACATTCCTGATACATGATATCTATATACCCGATATATAATTATAATATTTTTTGTATTAGCATATTCACCTCAGCAAATTCTCAGCGGACAGTATGCAGGCACTCGCAAACCTTCATATTAAAATATAAATTTTATCAAAAGGGAAAACTCCACTCGTCATCAACAACTTAACATAGTGAACGGTCTTTAAGAATACAAATGAACTGACTTATGAACTATACACTGGCATCATTCAATTATTCTCTAATCTCATGAAAATACATTCCCAAAAAAACATTTGATGTGATAACCGCTTACAGGATAGTGGTTATTTAGGCTAAATTGATGACTAACCGACGATCGGTTCAAAATCATTAACATTACTAATCTGAAAGTAAGAATGTTATTTGCAACAAATTAATACTATTGAATATATAACATTTAAAAAACTCATTGGCAAGGCAAACTCAACAACCAAAACCAAACTTGATTTCTTGCGGATGAACCAGTATTCCATTTTTGAGTTCTGACCAACATCAAATTTGTCAAATAGCGACTATCGCTAAAAAAAACCCATCAATATACATGAATACTAGCAAAATAAGCATTATAAGATAATTACTTAGATGTCTAATCTCATGGAAATTGAAAATTAGAAGTGGGTTTTAAGTCAGTGATGGTTTTCAATTTTGATGTTGCCAGGCTTCGGGAAGGTTGTGCAATGCCTGGTTTACTGTGATGCAGAGGGTTTGGCTGCTGCGTGAGACATGCACATCCAGAAATAAAGGTAAATCATGTAATTTTTCCGCTTTCCTTTTAAAAGGGGAATAAAATTTCATACTGATGTTAGCATGAAAGCTCCATTAATTGAAATATGATTGTGATTTAACAGCGGTTCTTTGTTTGATAAGGACGCCAAGGAAATTTCACAATGTTAACGATTAGTAGTGATTTTTTCCAGTATACTCTGTTACAATAGCGATTGTGTACATAGATGTCTGTATCGATATCGGTGATCGTTAGTGAAGCTAAACATTATTGATTTGATTTCCACTTCTATTGCAGGTCGAGAACCAGTGACGCCTCCACGGAATCCGCCGCTGCTTCAGGATCCTCATTATAGTTCAGTACCAACACCATACAGTGAGTATAGGTGGCCAATACCACCAGACATCTTCATATACACAAAACAATAGGTGATAGGCTAGACAACATTTCGACGAATCGCATCGATTTGAATAAATCTTATTTCTGCCAGAATTTGTCGGGGTTTTGTTTCCTTTGGACTTTTGAATTTGCGCGTGATATCGCTTATTTCTAGTCGTCATAAAAACAAATGACTATACAATACATTAGTCCGAAAAATTTACATTTAACAATGCTCATATGACCTATTTGTGTGTATTTGGTGTTCTTTTTGTTCATGGCCACCTGTACCCATTGTTGCATTGTACATTTTAATATATATATATATACATGTGGTATGTTTGCACCTTTTGTGGCACTATATTTAAAAATAACAATACATCACTGATGGCTTAACGATTTTATCATTGAGGCTCTATGCCTGAATGGTATATACAGGCTTATATTAAAGAGCATGTAATGAAAGTATCTCGAACAAGTTATTGTTGACGGTGGTGGTTTTACTCAAAATTGTTGTTATGAAATTTACAACTATCAATCAACCCTGGTACAAGTGTGGCTTTCACTGTGATGACCACTCACTGAGAAACTGCATTATTTCAAATTATTCATTTCGCTATTTTCAGGTCCAGGGTCATCGCATGCCCCTCCGCCGAGTCGCAACTATCCGAGCAGCCATCCGGGCGGATTTGGCGGGCGTGATCTCGGCCCTCCGGATGAGCCGTACAATAATGGCTACAGTCGACATCCTCCTAGCGGCTATGGGTATCACCCTCCACCGGAATATGGCCGAGGTGCTTATGGTCGACCGGAATATGGACGCGAACGTTACCCACCCTCCGTGAGTCATATCTTACTATCACATGAGTTCATTATTAATTGAATAATCCAGGTGTCCACTCAACTGGAAATCAGGGAATCTGCTTTTTTTTTAAATCAGGGAATTTTGTTTAAAAAAAAGTCAGGGTAATTTGAGATTTCTAGATCGCGCGTAAAATCGAACAATTTCCACCTATGCTTTATGTTTTTGACTGTAATTGATTGGATTATTAGCATATCAAGTCAGGGAAAATTCGGGCAAAAAGCAAGACAAACAAAAGTGGCCACCATGTAATCATTCATAAGAATCATAGTACTTAACAAACAATTTTGCAGGATCCGTACGGACCCCCTGAACGATTCAACGGGCCAGTGCCCCCGAGTTACGGCAAACCTCCGATGTACGGAGATAGGAATAGTGGCCCGCCGCCTGGTTCTATGCACGAACCGATGGTTACCGGCTCGGGTATTCCTCAACAAGGAGCCGTTCTAATGGTGTACGGTTTGAATATGGAGCGTATGAATTGTGATCGTCTCTTCAACATGTTCTGTCTCTACGGTAATGTCGTACGGGTAAGTTGTACTCTTCGATGCGGATCGCTTTCTTTTCGTCTTTGTAATCCTCGTGTTTTACATATGAATTTTTCATTCCTTCATCGCAGATCAAGTTTCTCAAATCGAAAGAAGGCGTTGCGATGATTCAGATGGGGGATGCTTTGTCGGTGGATCGGTCTCTTGTGAATCTCAATAACAGTTTCTTCTTTGATTCAAAACTTCAACTCGGGTATGTTGTTGTAGCCTGTAACTGCATATGGACATTATGATGATTTGCCGTTATGAAGTACGTAATAATGACAACTTTTTCCCTGTTTCAGAAAATCAAAGCAAGCATTCCTTCAAGATGTACCAAATCCTCATGATCTACCCGATGGTACACCCTCGTTCAAGGACTACATGGGCAACAGGAACAATCGATTCACGAATCCGGAGTCGGCTCAGAAGAATCGAATTCAACCACCAGCTAAAGTCCTCCATTATTTCAACGCTCCGCCGAATATGTCCGAGACTGAAATCAGTGACGTAAGTAAAGAACTAAATCGCTCACATTCGCATTGAAATATCCAGTGTTTAGGCTCACTTGATAGAATATTTCTCTAACTTGATTTAGCCAGGAATATCTACGCAGCAAGGCTATTAGAAATAAAAATCTGAATGGATCCACATGATATATAAATTTTGTGTTTACATTTCCCGCACATTTTTTCAGTTGTTCGAAAACAAAGGTATCAAAGGTCCAAATCGAGTGAAACCATTCCCTTCGAAGAGTAAGTGTAGCGAATCCTTTAACTTGAATGGCAAAAAAAGCATTAAAAGCATAAAGAACATTTTGATGAATGACCATTTTGGGATTGTTTCTGTGTAACAGGTGAAAGGAGCTCAACAGGGCTGATCGAATTCGAAAATAAAGCCGAAGCTATGGAAGCGCTGATATGTGCCAACCATGAACAGGTTCCAAATCCGAGTACGTATATTTCTAATCTGTTTTCCGGATTATAACCGGTATTTCAAATTATCGTTTTACAGTCAAACCCGCTTAATCGGGATTAATTCCATGCGAGAAATTCAAATTAAACGTCTTAAAACATATTTTACGTACATTGATTTATTGGTGGAACATGAATAATATCTGGATAAGATTGAAATCTGGATTAAATTGATCGGGACTAATCCAGTTTGACTATAGTAGTAGTCTTAAAGATTTGAAATTAAACGAGTATGTGTTTCGTTCTCTTTTAGATGGAAAAAACCCGTACATATTCAAGATGTGTTTTTCGATGGCACCCATCAAATCGAACGATCATCAGCAATAAGAGTTTGAACTGTCGGCTGTTCTCCCCGTTTTGTAAATAACTCTGTCTTTCTGTTAACAACAACAGGAAAATTTTCACGTCGTTTACCGCGTAATTGCGACCTTCATTTATTTCTAACCAGCGCGCGAAATGGATGATTTTCCTTCGTGTGTTCATGATATGGATGTAAATTCGTGTAATCTACTTTCAGAATTTTAGCGAAAAATTCTGACTATGTGTACAGTTTTCTAGCAATGCCTGTCAAAATGTTTGTTTCAAATCAATGGCACAATGTCCTTCATCCAGTTCCATGCTTGCGAGTTAGAGTTAATTCTTAAATTAGTTCGTTTTCATCTTTGTTATCTTTGAGTCAAATCTTCAACTCAAATTAGACAAAACTGTGGAACTTGGTCCTGTGCATTGCAATATATAGATTCTTGATCCCCAGCCATAATACAGCTTCACTTTTCATCTTGATTACAATGATAATTTTGTTTAATTTTAGCCCCTTGAACATGACAATTAACTGTTTTAGTGGTCAGCTTTTATTTTTAGTACTGTTACTCAACCAAAATTCAGTTGCAAAAATTTTGCGAGCAAATTTTTAAGTTTAGCAAGTGTACTGTTAAATTTCAGTTATTAGTGGGTGTTGACTTCAAAAAATTTGACTTGCTGGTGTTATTTTGTTAAATGTTTTCGCAGTGTTGCAATTTTTTGCGACACTCCGTTGGAATTGCATGTTGTTCGCAACGCAACTTATGGTCATTATGTATTAAAGATTCCACGGCTAATTTCCGTAGTTTTGTATTACATGTTTATGATACCGGGTAAATACATAAAAAATATATAGACACTGTTGCAAGTGTGCATCTATTCTGAAGCTCCTCGACTTATTTGTCTGGTTGCAGACGAAAAAAATTGTTACTAGAATATGAAGGTGACACAATTTCAAAAAGGAAAACATTACTAGAAGTTATTGTTAATATTCCACTGAAATAATGTAGCCTATTTTTATAATGAAGCAATGTACATATAACACATCAATGTTTCACCCCATTTGAAATTATTGTCCTTCAATCGTTGAATCGTTTGTAGTTTGACAAGTATATTAATTAATTACTGGTGAATAATGTGAAGATTTATTATTACCATATTTACAACTCCATCACTGTACAGATCCAATAGGTGAAAAAAATAAAGAATGGCTTTGTGTAAAATATTTTGTTATGATTTTTGCGTTCTATTCTGCATCCGGACGGGAAGGTTCATTTGTTGTGCATGTAGGGACTTGTCACAATTGATAGCAAATGAATAGAACCAGTCTTTGACCAACAGCTGTTGGTTACAGTAGGATCGCAGTAGAGCGACGGAGATCTAGTGGAAACATCCTCTACCAGGACGGTTAAATTCCGAAAAAATACTGATCACGCCAAGCGAAATTCCGGGGGCCGTACGGTGCTGCCACCAAGTCATTCATGGCTCTCACGTACACGATCGAGTCTGTTTTCATTCAGATTTGACAGATGCTCCCAACCCAACGACGGCAAAAATGCGTGTTCTGTGAAATGTGAACGTATATTGATTTCACCTGCTATCCAAAAGTTTATGAACTAACTAAAGAAGCTGTAAGGATGGGAGCCGGTTGCAGTGGGGGTCAACTGTCTTCTAGAAATGTGGAGAAAAGTGTCGTTAGTAAGTGTAATCAAATACCAACAATTAATAAATATGTCAATACCAATCAATTGAAAAGTAACCCTTTATTGTGCTCTGAAATCTTCGATAACTTGTTTCTGAGCAATCAATAAAACAGATCAAAACTGTGTTTTTCAGATTCTCTCATTGAAAATATTCCTTCATTCAAGATTATTTTAGTTGGCAAGTATTATTTTATAAATTATAGGTAGTAAGCAGCCAGCCCATGATTATAATTTTAATTGAGCCATATTAATTGATATCTTTGATTGACAGGTGATCCTGAAGTTGGCAAGTCGAGCGTGTTTAAGCGATACATGAAAAATCAGTTTGATTCGACGTACGCCCCGAATAAACAAGTCAGTATCCATAACGTTGTACGGAAAATAAACATTCCTGAAAATACTGTTGTTGCCGTAACGATGTGGGATTTACCAGGGAGAGAAGATATGGACCTCAGGAAGACCTATTACAGAGATGCTGATGCTGCTATTGGTAAGAACAAGGTCTAAAGCTCGTTGCTAAGTTTTTAACTAGAATTTTTTTGTAAAACACAATTACCTACTAATGGCAAAGCGAGCTGTTGCGCTCTTTTCATCTTTCATTCCGGATCTGTCTTATCGAGTATACCAGACCACATCCAAGTGATGGTATCCCAGGACCCCTAGTAATCGAAAATAGAAGTGATGAATATACCATAGCAATAAACTAAGATCAAAATTTTAGATTTACTTCCTTGTGAAAACCAGTCCCTGTGTCTTAAACAATTTCTCATGTTTAAATCACAGAATGCAAATCTTTTTTAGTCGTCGTTGATATAACCGATATTGAGAGTATTGAAATGGCTGGAACATGGAAACATGAAATTAGCAACAACGTTACGGTAAAACAGATCACTACAATAGTTGATGAGAATGGCCAAGAGACAAAGCAGACAAACTATGTAAAACCTCCATTAGGCTCAATACCGGTGATTCTTTTTGGAAATAAATACGACTTGGTGAGTGGAAAACCTTACATTGGTACAATTTAAAATGTCAAGTTACATTACTGACAGACTTACCTCTTTCATATGGTTAAGTTGCTTATTTGTCTAAAAAAATTCATACTCTATAATACTACGATGCCATTGATACCTTTTTTATTGCGGGTGTTTAAGAAAACTCTAGTCAGCTCAGGTGAAATCTGACTTCAGCAGTAAGCCTACATAAAGATTGTCTGGAAGACAGCAGTGCAAAAAGATATAGTGTCTTTATTTTGTTTCAGATTGATCAATCGTCTTCTGAAGCAAAAGATGAAAATGAAGTAAAAGAAAAAATGTTGAAAGCTGAAGAAACATGCGATGCGAAAAATGCTGAATCGATAAAAGAAGACAAAATCGATGAAACTGATAAGCAAAATGACATCCTCGGCGTTACGAAAATTCCAGGTATCGATTGATATACAAACATCTCTTGTGAACATCAACCAAATATGTACTCATTACTCGTTTACTCGTATAGTTTGAGTAAAATCTCGTTTTCATTGTCTTGAAGAGACGTACAGAAAAGATGGTAACGTGCCCGATGAGTTTTTCATCAACGATCCGTTAGAAAATTCAAAACTCGTCGAGAAGAATAACAACGTGAATCAAAATGCGGATTATGATGAAGATGAAAAGGCAGCGATTGAGGATGAACGGAAAGAAGAAAACCTTCCCGCGTGTGTTCAACTTTTACAAGAAATTGAAAAAGCCTATGGCTTTATATCGAGGTTATTAAACACTGCGTGTCAAACCTTTTTTTAAAGCATATATTGACATCAATTCAAGTAAAACTAAACATTTTTTAATGTGTACACATTAATTGATTAGATGTCTGTAATTTTTAGTTTTCACTGTTCTGCAAAAAGTGCTGAAGGTAATATCGATATTGCGGTTCAAGCGCTTATTAGACACCTTCTACGCAAGAAGGGGACATTTGCAAGTTTCGACAAAAAGAAAACTTCACAAGAAAGCGGAGAAAAACTTACAATTATCAACGACAACCACAACAAACGTGTCAATGCGAAGCCTCAACGAAAACTACAAAACAGAGTTATCGATCTGGAAAATGTTGGAATAACAGAGGTTAGAAGAGCATGTGCTAGTTTATTGCTGCATTATGTATCATTATTGGAATGTTAAAGCCATGTAAATTTTCTTGATAATTAGATCATAATTTTTCAAATTTCATTTTCAGTTGGATGATCTGTTTGTTCAGTGTCACGTCCCGTTGGAAATGGCAGTCAAATTCAAGAAAAATTTGAAACGATCTTTAAAATATTTCAAACAAGAGTGCCTTTTGATGGGTGTAGTTGATGATGAACACTGCAGCTTGGAGGATTGTATTTTCTCGCTTCGAACTATGCTTGGTGATGAAAAACTTCTCATTGTAATTACTTTGTACATTATATATTTCCCTTAGCAGAATCTATATCAGAACAAGAACTTATCAACTTCAGAAAGTAAAATGGTAATTATTGCGTTTTGGTTTCGTGAAATTTACATGTATGTTTTTGTTCACACAGGCGAATGAAGGTGACAATTTCATAAAATTAGAAGTTCATGGTTTGACGGAAGAACTCGATGATAATATTCAGAAAGTTTTGTCTCATTTTAATGATAAGGTAATTTTCTCGCTTTTAGAAAAGCTAATCTTCGATGTTTAAAGCTGCTACTGTCGAATTCAGTTCACGATAAGGACAACAGTTTATATACCGTATATATACACTATAATTCAGCGTATTTTACTAGTTTTCTGTATGTATTTCAGTTTGGCATGGTTTGTCAGACGATCTTACGCGATAGTCCCGCTGTAAGTTGCTTCCTCGAAAAAACACACAATCTCATCAAAGTACGTGGAGAAGAAATCATTGAAAATTATACTAACATGTCAGCAGATGATACCGACCAACAACAACAGCAACAACGTTGTGCAAAACCAAATATTGCAGCTTTAGTCAGAAAGATCGACGCTAATCGAGCGAAAATCATGCATGCGCAGGAACTTATTCATCTAAATGTCGAACAAGTTGAAAAGACTGCGAAAAAAGTACAGACCTCATTGATGTGGTAGGTTAGGAACAACAGATATGTCGTTATATCACGTTTAGTCGTTTAGTAGTAGAACGGAATCTTTGAGCATGTTTAGGCCTTATAATGGATGTTTCTCAAGTCATGCATTACTGGCTGTTGACTCAACTGATTCCACCAGATGGCGATTGGTTGTTTCATTTTGATAAATTTTATGGCATGAAATTCTATTATGGGACTTTTTCGTCTATACAAAGGAAGATATTTTACTGTTTGTGATCAGTAAGAGAATTTATCTTTGTATGCGAGGCTGCAAGTTCAATTCTTGTTGACACTTACAAAATGCACACGAAGCAAAATGATTGAGAATAATTCTAATTGGGAAGAATATGGTAGTAGTCTATCTTCTATTGTTTAGTTCATTTAGTATTACTTACCTCTGTCAAGAAATTAATAGCGAAAATCAAAATGAATGGGTATTCTATTAGTAACCGTACAATGATTGTGCAATAATTTCTATTTTACACGCAGTTTAATATGCATAAGTTTTTTTAAAGTATTATGCAGCATCTTTATGATTATTGGATGGCTTTATGAAACTGTACGGTGCGCTCATGTTTATGAGGTTAGTTCATTGAAATTTTGTTCAAATTCGATAAGAATCGTGTTCCATTTCTGATTGAATCTACATTAGTATTTTATCGTGTATCGTTATGAAAACTGCTGATTATTTATGTATTTATTAAAATGATCTCTTGTTGATTACTGCTGATCAATGATAACAATAAGCATAGTTTTATAGACTTTATCTTTATAAAAAAAACTGTTGATCAGTTGATGCAAATATTTCTGTAGTAAATGTATAGTAGATGATTACCAAGTTGAGCTGGTTTCACTTGATTAAAAATTGGTGATTAAATAAATTGATTATATTCAATGAATCATTGTTTTCCGTTTTTGACTTGGGGATTCCAATGGTTCGAGGAAAAGGCATGCCTTTTTTCGATGTACGAATGAGTGAATATGAAATAAACAAAAGGAAGGATCAATGCTGCAGTATATATATTGCTACGAACTAAGGACAGGCTTGTTCATTACACGCTAACGATGAAGTGCTCGATCCGATGATACAGTCGATACCACCTCTGGCAGGTGAAGGATTAGTACACGTACGGGTTCGAGTTCGGGTCCCTCCACCACACGTTGCTGTACATTTGCTGTACGCTGACCACGTTGACCAATATCCCTCCATTGGACCTAGAAATAGGCAGAATCAATAGAAACTAAATAGACAACTGTGTCCTCTGAAAGATGATTTAGAACTTTGTTGTTGAATGTTTCGATTGATAGCAATATGATTTCGAAATTTCCGCTCACTTGGCCGACACTTTTCAATCTACCATGCAATCGTAGTTAATTTGTACAAATTGGAGAAAACCGAAAATATCAACAATTATATATGTATCATCAAGACCCGATTTTTCATTTGAATGTCGAGACATTCTATAGCTAAGATCTATGCATTTGAATAAAATTGTTCTTCATTTGTTACCGTTCCCGAGTTGGTATACGTCAACGGCGGAATCGGTCCCAGTTCCGCCACCTGTGCAATCATCTGATGGTTCAAACAATGTGTGAAGGGCAACACTGTAACCGGCGTAGCAGTAACCGTCAAATCTTAACAAAGCGTACTGATAACCGAGCGCTTCGTTAGCTAAAACACATTTCTGAAAAAGGAGGAGTAATGTTCTAGAATAGTTTTCACCAAGAATCATTTGGTTTTTTTTCGTGACGAAAAGAAGAATCATAATTATCTCGTTTATAGTAGATACGTAGGTCAATGTTCCAATTTTTCAAAAGTAAATTTCATTGTCAATGGTTACCTCAATCTTGTTCGTTCGATTCTTGTAATATTCTTCCAGGTGCTTGCGGTTGTCTTCCAAACTTTCCATAATGTCCATCAGTTCATCATCCCAGCAACCAGCCCATGTATACGCCACTGAAACCGACATTCTTAATGTGCAAGGATTTTTGAAATGAAAATGATTGAAGACATTGTTTTTCTTCGCACATATATACCTGATGTTGGACAAGCCTCGGTCATGCAATTCTCCGTCTCACTTGACGACCCGCTGCATGGTTGACCCTGTAGTCCAGGAACTGGGTTATCGCATTGTCTGCTTCTCTGACGAGAGCCGCCTCCACAAGTTTTTGTGCATTTTGTCCACGATCCCCAACTTCCCCAGTTACCGTCTACAACCAAATGATTTAATGATTTAAGTAATGATTTTCGTTAATCAACCGAAAAAACTGCAGTTTCTTTTAATCGAATAAGTGCCACGTAAGTGTGAATTTTACCTTCATCGCAGTTGTACAAACGACGTATTTCTTTGATATCGAGATCACTGGGTCCATCACGTTGGCCAATCGAATCAAGAGTAGTCTCTTTTAGAGGAATCAGTGTCATCACTGATCGGTCGATGCCAAACGCATATAAACTGTAGTGCATAACGCTATTGTAATCGTACTCAAACCCATTCGTGACTGAGTCTCCTTTCTTTTCGAAGTTTACTTCAGCTCCTATATAAAGATGGAGAAATTCTTCCACTTCTAGCTACCGTCTTAGCCTTATAACTAAGATCGATTGTATGAGTTCCATAATGGGAAATGGAGGGATGAATATACAATCTAATCTCTTTTTTAAGGCTTGCAGTTTGCGCTTTAAGAAAGCAGCCCTTTAACTGAATACAATGATTATACCTGGTTTAAGGTTATCTAGATTCACTTTCACGTATTCATCCCTATCCGGGCGAACGTGCTCGTGCCAAAATCCCATCGCGTGCATCAGCTCGTGCTGCACGGTTCCTGCGTAGAATAAACAATCCGGATGTAGGTTCATTTCTTGTCCACCCTCGGTTCGCAAATTCTCAAAATCCGTCTGTCGTCCAACATAAGACCAACACCTGAAGAAAAAGGTGGCGGAGAGAGTTCTGCACGACTGTTATTGATCTCAGTTAATGAGCAAAACCCACAGTTGATGATAACACAATTTATTTTGTCAGTTTCGTAGTTTTGACTAAACTTCATCATCAGAGAAACAACAAAAAAAGAATATGTGTTTTGTTCACTAAGAGGTCTGCATTTTCATCGAAATTTGAATTTAAAAGATACATTAAACATTCTAATACTGGATACATACGCGTAAAGATCGCCTTTTATGTAAATATAATGTTTTTCGTCCGTTCTTTCGACGAATTTAACACATGTTTTGGTGTGGAAGAATTCCATATAGCTCTTTATTAACTGTTTGTCGTATGATGCTGAAAACAAAAATATTTTTTCTTTTGTCAAAATTTCATTGCAATTAAAACTGGTATCATAACGGTCAATTAGGACTTACCCATTTCTGGACTAAAGGTGTATGGAATGATACCATTTGGCCATCGATATGTTTCTCCGATCAGTGCACTCCTCTTCACGTGTGTACTAAATAAAGGGTATGAATTTTCACTATGATGATATTAGTTGAATTGAAGTTGAAGTTTGTAAACGAAATTAAATCAAAACCTTCTTTCTATTCTTCTGATAGGGGGTATATCTCTCTTGTTGGTTTTCTTCCGGCTGCGGAAGCGTTCTCTTCGATGGATAGCATTCTGTACCTCCTTTGGATTGTTCGGATCCTTTCCATCATCGAGAGCCAATTTCTGACCGGGTGTTAGTTTGATATCCATCTCGAAAAGTCCAGCCATTCCTTAAGCATACATGAGTACATGAGAGATTATTCAAACGGAGAACAAAAGGCGAGATTTAATGCGAAAAGTTCGAATAATTCACCAAGTTTCTCGTTTATTTTCTCCAAGCGATCGAGCGATTGTTTTTGCTTTTTCATTTTTTCTTTAATTTTCCTGCGTTTTTCAATTCTAGCATTCATTTCTTCCACCACTCTTTTATCCTCTGTTAATAATAAAGCAGCTTCCGGTGATTTGTGTGAGAAATAGTACATAATTTCTATTTCCGATTAAGACGGCCAATCATCGTATAGGTTTACGGTTCCCCTGCTCGTGAGATAAACGAATTTTCACTTACTAGGAGTATCCAACTCACAAAGAAATTTTAGTTTCTTTTCGCAATCGACTTTTTTTAATTTCATGTTGCTACCTAATGCCATACAATGGCCTTCCGAGATGCCTTCATCCAAATACTTCCAAATAGACTAAAATCAACAGACAGCTAGCAATAACATGTGTTTTATCTTCCTGTCAAACATATTCAAAATATCACAATATAGGAAAAGTTCTTGGCAAAAAAAGGACTATTTTCGCAGCTGTCGATGGCTAAAAGTCGACCTCAAGTTCAATTTTGTTTTGTCTATTGCCCAAGAATTTATTCATTAAACTTAGACTTCAACTGAACTAAGCATAAGCAAGATCTATTGAATCTTAAGGATCGATTTCATTCAATTTCCTGTTCGTCAAGAGCTATTTTCATTATGAAATATCGCGAAATAATCAATCAAATAGATTTTTCGAATCGGATATTTACCCATCTGCTCGATTGATCGACCACGGAATCATCGACCCATTTGAACAATCCAGTTTCATTGCGCAAACCTATCCAAACATCGCCATGTGACGACAATTCATGTTTTTCCTTCTTTCCTTTGTGCGCCCTGAAATTCAAAATCACTTTTCACACAAGATATTAGGATGATTTCAAATCATACATATATTCCCATACTTATTGAAATATTTACACACAATAAGCCAAACACTCGCCAAGTGTACAGTAATCTCAAATCTGAGTTAACTCTATAGACAATGAACTGATTTTACCTCAGGGTTAACTCTAACTCACAACTGTGGAACTGGATCCAGGGAACCATGTTTCTCGTAAAACGCGCACGACACAGGAAAACCTGTCTCCCTCCAGTTTCCGTGTTTTCCCTTCGCCGTTGAGCGTACGTTGGGCTTAAATTAGCTTTAGGGAAATGTAATGTACGACCACATACCTAGTTTTATCTTCTAAATGGGGTTTTATTTTTTTGAAATCGAAAAGTCGTTTGATCACCGCTAATTGTCCATTCTTTTCGCATTCCGCTTTCGCCTGATGCCAGGTTTTTCTTTTCGCCGGCAGCCTATAACATTTATCTCCTACCGCGAAACCATTTCTTTTGCAATCACTTGCAGCTACAATAAATTGATTAATTGAAAATGTGATGCATTCTTTTGAAATGCATTGTTTTGATCTTAAAATAGCGGTTGTAATTTATTTGTTATTCATTTGGTTGGTGAATTTCGTTTGATGTTTTAATTGAGTGTCCCTTACAGACCCACCACACCTACCGGGAGCGAAACAGGGGGTTTTATTTTGAAATCGAAAATCGAAGTACAGATATAGTTTTGTGATCGGCGGTCGAGTATACATAATTTTTTGTTTAAATTGAAGTACATAATTGGGAAATTCGGATGTTAGCGTATGCAAGACACGATACCAGCGTTATCCATATGCTGGAATTTCAAAGGGGCTGCATTCATTGTCAAGTGTCGTGGCGGCTCAAGTATCAAGACTTCCGATTTCGATCCCCAAGAATATAGGAAATTTAAGCTAAATTTTGGTGTAATCTTCTATTTTTTTCACAGTAGATCAATATGTTTCAAAGCAATTATCAACATTGATATAATCTTGACATCCAGACTGGAAGAAGGGGGCAGAAGAAGGGGCAGAAGATATTTTGTAAAGGGTGGCTGAGTTTCCGAGTGTTGATGTGAAAATGAAAGGGGTGCCGGCCACCCCGCTAAAACCTGTTGTGGAGAACACTGCAATTACACCAAAAATTTGAGTTTAACTTTTTTGTGAAACTGAGCCCAGGATACCAATCATTATACTTTTTCAGTTTCTTGCATTAATTTTTCTTTTCAAGGAAAGAAGAAAAAGTAAAATACAACTTGCCTTCTGTCGTAGCTATTTTAATCGGGACATTTCTGTCGTGGGCTAAATCACGATGGCGACCACTTCCAACTTTTAACAAAGCGAAACATAAACAAAGCAATACCCATGTAACTTTCATGTCGACTCGACTCAAAGTTGCAGACGATAAAAACTAATTTCAATTCTGTCCACCTTTTATAGGGAATGTTTTTTTAGCAATAACTATCAATCTAAATGCTGACAAAGCGTATCAAAATTCTTTATTACTATCAGCCGCTTATTTGCTCGACAAATTTCCACTTCGATATGAATTGTTCAGCGCGAAAAATTTGGCACGTTCCTCGCGACGAGAATAATTCATCGAGTTGTAAAGCACGTAAACTGATATTTCATCGATAAAATGCAACCGAAATATAACCATACTTTTTAAAAAAAGGCATATGTTTTATATATACATATTGCAGCTCGGATGCAAAACAAATGGTTGTCAAATATTTAACCCACATGTGTTTAGAATTTGAGAGTTTTATGTTCAAGTATATATCGATTTGTATGTAGATCAATGATTGTATTTTGCATGTAGAGTACCAACAGACTTATAAAAAGTATCAGTCCACTTTTAAGACAATCTTAAAAACTCTCCAGATTCTTCTACCTGAAATTAAATGAATTGTTAGTTGTGCGTTTGTTTAATAGAAATTACCATGTCATCCGAGATTCCAGTTAGTAAACCCAGATTTTTCACTATTGTTTGAATTTATGGTAGAATAGCCACCAATAAACGTGGAGAACAGATGATAAGATAAAAATCCACAATATACAGATTTGAAACTTTTGAATCTGTACATAGTGGATTTTCATCTAATTGTTTGAACTTAATTCCATTCCATTGCAAGATATAATCCGAATTCAAAGTAGACAATAGAATTGTTTGTATTTCCTCTCCAGATTAGACACTTCATTTAAAAACAAAAACATCAGATTCCTCATGTTGTCTGATTTTTATTCTATATTGACTAGATTTGAAATGGTCAAGTAGACAATGCAACATTATAGTCTTCATGATTTACTTCATCAGATAGACTGGACGGTAAACAATAGATAACTCATCATTTGTTTATGACTAAAACTCATCATTTACATGTATTCATGACTAGATTGACTGTTACACCACTTATGGAACAGAAATACTTAAATTTTACATGACAAGATTTGATATTTGTCTTTAACGTAAATATAGACTTCAATAATGTTTCGTTTACGTTTACAGAAACATTTGAATTATATTTCATCACAAGATTCGATATTTTGTACTATATTTGAAGCACACAGTGGCAGTTTCCTGCACGGAAGCGTCTGGAGTTTCAAAACTAAGAATAAACCTTGACTGTTTTCTACATCTAACTAATGCATTTTGAGATTCATTCTGATTTGCATTCAAATGTGTATCCCGGACACTTCCGTACTAGTGGGATTTCAAATTTAAAGGGTACCTGTTGGAGCCACACATTATAAAATTTACGAGCCAGTATATTGCATATTTCGTCTATCAAAATAATTAATGATATGTAACTTTTAAAGATATAACTATCATGGTACATGTTTAAAAAGTATATCGATGTTGTTGTACATTCATTGAAATTAGTTTATAAAACTATATAGATTACATAATTTTGGTAAATAACATATAATCTGTATACAATATGGTTGTACACTGTACTAAGTTGCCAATTGTTTCGGGTATATAAAAACTTCAGGGTCCAGGGCATCATGATGGCGAAGAGGTTTGAAATGTTCGACAGTCTGAAAATTTCAACATTCAATGCTGAACATACTGCCACAATCATGTCACGAGCTGCGATTCAATAATTGAATGCAGTAACAAAATACGTCAGTATACAGATGGAAATACTAAGTTTTTGTACTATTCAAGGCCCCCTGGTTACCATATACAAAACCAATAACTGTGACTGAAAGTCACCACAATCATAGAAAATGTCATGAGATTTAACCATGAAATTGATTGTGGTAACAAAATATGCATAGGCACCAATATAAAAAGACAAATTACATATATCGAGGTAATTTAATATTCAACTCCTGGTGGTGAATACGAAAAAAACTGGATAATCCCAATTCCATGAGGAGATATATCCTATGACAGTGCTAAGAATTATCAAATATCAAGAATATAAGTTAAAACCTATATTTTCCTCAAAAAACTTTCCGTCGACAAATGAGGACTGATGACACTAAGATGGCCGCCAATTGCGTGACATTGGCCAAACCCTTTAAAATCGAATATTGAAATAATTATTTGTGGCAGGATTCTATAGGTATAAGAAAATGTAGCATATTTCGCGTTCGTATAACAAAATCAATCGAAAGCATTGAAAAAATCGGTAGTTTTATTAAAACTACCGAGTTTTTCAATATGCTTTCATAGTCGTTATTCCTGCATTTAATATTCCACCTTTATCGTAATATCTCCCTCCATCCTATGAAAGACCTACTCTAATTCTGAAAACTCCTCTCCCCTCTCTCTCTCTATAAGAAATACCTACACAATTCTACCAAATAGTCTCTCTTTTTCTTACTCAAATTCAAATAATTCTTCTTTACTACTCGAAGACCTAAGCACCTACATAAATTGTTGTAATACCTATCTATCTCACCTTATTTCTCTTTCCTAATAAATACCTACATAGATTTTCATAATTTCTCTTTCTACTCTAAGATCTAAGAACCTACACACATTTTGATAAATCTAAGATATACCTATGTACGTAACGAAAGACATACATGTATACGGGGTATTCTAATCATCTCACTGTCCTAAGAAAGATCTGACACCCATACACAATTCACATTGCTCTTACTACTCTAATAAGACCCACGTTAGCAAAGTCTTGTATGACATCCATCTCATTCTTTCACTCCTGATGAAGACCTAGGCCTATACACACGCAAATCTTAATAATATGTCTTACTACTTTCTAAGTAACTAAATAAATCTCTCCGACCCTCTAAGATGATATACCTACGTACATAAAGATCGACACATTCAAATAATCTTTCTCTCTGACCTAAGAAAGAACTAACACCCCTACACAATTTCTCATCAGTTTTTGTATCGCTCTAAGTAAGACCTACACTTATCATACACGAAATCTAATAGAATTTCTATCTCTGCCCTAAGAAGACCGAAACAAGTTCTAACAATTTCTCAAAGCACTCTAAGACAAACCTACACACATAATCGATTTACGGTGTTTTTTTTTCTAGATGACTGGTAAATGAGTTATCATGTTTGGTTTACCTAACAGTATTTGCACAAAATATGCTTTATTTTCATCATACCTCAAATCCTGCCATTTATATGAAATATGTTGGGTGGGGCTGCCTGTCACACTATCTGTTTTGAACATGGGTTCGAATCAATTGGCAACTCTTAATGGTTAGAACAAGTAAATATGACTAGCAGCATTTTTGCAATAGCACCATGAAATTGCATAAAATCTTAAAAAATGTAGGTAAATATTATTGAGTATCGAGATGTTTGACTCCAACAGGTCCGTATTTCGTTTTGATAGTCTAATACAGATATCATTGCATTGATAGTGCTTTGGATAATATGAATGTCAAAAATTCATAAAGGCTAAGTCTTTAATAAGACTTGTCGTAATTGTGGATCTGGAAAACTTTAATGTTGTATGAATAATTGAGCAATGATATAAGGATTAGGTTATGATTTACTGTAGCCAGATTCTCCGCACTCGGTCGCTAATCCAATGAACAATTAAGTTGTTTGTTTTTTTTTTTTAAAGAGAGTGATAGAGAATCTGACTAGGTAAATCCAATGCCTATTGGCTATTTGGGTACTGGTTTGGATTGACCTACGACTGCGAGTGAGGTTTATACAGTATATACTTCACTCGCAATCAGATAGGATAGTTCCAAGGTTAGATTCCTCATTGTTTTACCAACTAAAGTACAGATATTATTCTAATATATGCTCTGTTTTAAAGATATCAATGAGTAATCTAGCTTGGAGTTACTATGAAATTATCATAGTTCCAGGGCCCCTATTTCCTCACTAATAAGCAAGAAACAGGGTCCCGAAAATGGATTGTTCAGAGCAAATTGAGATATGTCGTTTAAGTTCTAATGCGCTATTTACAAAATTCCGTTTTTCGAAGTTGTCTACAATTCGGTTGTAAGCACCTCGCCACGCGGACATTTCTTCCTGTATTCGGCAATTTCGTGAATGACATCTGCAACCGCGTTGAAGGGCGGACGAAACAGCGGATCATCCAACGTGCACGCCATCGCCACGTATTTCAATTCTAAATCGATATCGCGCACGTAACTCTTCAAAGCCTTGATGAGCGTTCCCAAGAGAAATACGTCCGATTTTTCGCCGGCTCTGTACAACTCGCGAACTTCGTGCAGCTCGGGAGCCCGATATTCAATCGGAGAATCGCAGAAATTCGCATAGGTCGGCACGAGTTTTCCGTCTTCTTCGTGAACGAAAATATTTCGCAAGCCGATATATTCGAAAACGATGCCCTTATCGTGAATTATCGTCATCGCGTTCGCGATCGAATCGATCAGCTCGTTCCAGACTTGTACGCCGTATTTAGTCGGTCTTTCGTCATTTACAGCGGCCGCATCTTCTCTGAGAAGGTCTAAGAGACGACGCTTGCCTTCTTCGCGCACGTTTTCAACCACTAACGCCCAGTCACAGTAGACCGCCGAGGGCATTATCGGAAACAGCCCGTAAAGTTTCGGTACTAATTTCGTTTTCTGCAACGTCGACAGCACGGCGGCAGTTTTGAACATTTCCGAAACGTGTCGATTTTCCTGCTTATACAACACGACGCTGGCTGGTTTTCCCTTGTAAATCGCTTTCAAGGCAATGCCGTATTTATCGCTTTGCAATTCTACGCAGCGACCAGCTTTATTCGTCGTTATTTCGAGATCCTTATGACCATCTTTTATAAGCTCGCTTAGATCGACTGATTGGCGAATCTTTTTAGGTATCATCGCACGGCACATTTTCATCGCGCCGGATTTGAATTTTTTGCTCGTTTTCAAGAACGCGATATCGCGATCGACGCATTTCTTTTTTGGCTCGGGCGCTTTATCGATGTGTTCTACCCACTGGCCATCTTCCAACTTCCAGTGTCGGGTAAAGTCGATGAGGGGCTTGAAGACCTTTTGAAATTTCGTCACCGGAATTTCGGGAACTTTATAATCACCAGCCGCCTGATTGGTACACGCAGTTGGCTGTTCCCAATCATTATTATTCAAATCGCCGCATTGTTGCACGCACGATTCGGACTGGGTGACTTTAACGGTTGACTTATCTTTTCGAGATTTCTTCCCTGGAATTAGAAAATTATGCAAAATGTTAAGCAAAATATTCGACTTGAGCTATTTTGATAGCGTCTGCGGGCAATCTAACGCTCGCTAGCTAAAATGGTTGCGTCCGAGGAAAAGAAAAAAAGGTGGAATTTACTGTGCACATTTCTCGCTGAAAATAGTTTTTCTCGCAGATTCAAGTCCTGCCTGGATAAGACAAATTTAAATTCTTTTCTCCAGTGAGTTTATATTTTTCATCTGAGAATTCAAAGTTCAGATCCATAATCATTGAAGTGATGTTTATGAAGTGACTATATGCATACGCCTGTATTTCGTATGCACTTTTCACTGCAAAACACGGGCTCTACGTTGATTTCGTATTTATTTGACTCGTTTGTAAATCAAGTTAGTGAAAATTTCTAAAATTAAAAAGTGTAAACCAAAAATATACATTTGATACTGTCAGATTTTAGTGCTTAAGAGATGAAATGCAAAACAGGAAGCAACATAATTGCGTAGGCCCTATCATGTTATTAGATTTAATTGTATCCTTTTTCAAAATGCTAAATTTGCATGGTATTTTGTTAAAAGAGCTTATAACTTCATGAATTCAAATAATTTCAAGTCAACAATGTGATTATAGTCGAAACCCTGCGCCCGCATTGGATCATCCGGGTTATCTAGAATGAACAGGTAATTCTCATTTCATAGAAACGCCAGCGTTTATTTTAAGCTTTATTTTATAGCGATCGATTTTGTTGAATAAGCTATTCTGCTTCGGCAGCGATTTAAACGATAAACAATAATTTACCGCGTATATGGTGTATTAGACAGGGCCTTTCCCTCTCGATATCGATGTACACGTATTTCTAAAAAGCGTGTTTGCATTACGTATACCTGTATAGTACCTATTTATACTCCTGCAAAGTGATTTTTGGTTTTGGCCAACTTAAGGGCACCTTGCAAGTCTTTTTTTATGATATGACAATTATAATTAATTTTGTCATATAGGCCCTATGAGTATATGGAGGTGACAGTGAAAAATAAAATATATATTTTTTGGTGGGTACGAAATGTTTTTCATTCGAACGAAATTATTTTTTCCTCGATTTTTAACGAGAATGTGTGACATGGAAATAGGGCGTAGAATATATTGTTTCTTTTTACAACTAAACAACTGTGGGTGAAAAATGATTAGACCCCTATATTTTTTTTTCGTGGGATTTTTGGCCACGAAATCTATTTCGTTCAAATGAAATGATTATTTCTTTTTTCTATTTTAAAAAAAATTAATACATTTCTCACCACGTCACCTCCCGGGGCTCCAGACATGACGGGATATCGAAAACATGCAGCAAATAAACGTTGAAAAGAAGAGCACAGGGCCCCTAGTCCCATGCCAAGAGCGCCTATAGTCCCATGCAGAGGCTTTGGGGAGATCAGTTGCAGCCCCACAAACGAAACGAGAGTTTATTCTATCATCATCTTTTTTCAGTCCTGAACACGAGTGAAAAGGCTATAGCGTAGACTGCTTAGTTTAAGGGCCACATTAGCTTATTAATCTTACACCTAAAAACGTTAGTTTGTTAGTATTAGAAGCACCAGCCGCAGACTGGTATCAAATTGATTAGTCGAACACACACACTACAGACACATGGGCTTACCTGCAAGCGATACAAATTTATTCCTAGGTTTATGAAATAGGTTTCAACACCTATTGAAAGATAAACCCTCTATCTAAAATCCGAAGCCATTATCCGCACCTAGAAAATGTCCCCTGACTAACTCGAACTTTACAGATCAAGAAAAGTGTAAGGGTTTTTAAAAAGGGAAACAAAAATATATGTTATGATTAAATTCCTGACACATTTTAACGCAGTTCTCCGGAAGCCCCTAGGTGACATACGAGAAAATTTTTTCACAATTTCGACTTATTAAGTCGAATTTCGACTTAATAAGTCGAATTTCGACATAATAAGTCGAATTTCGACATAATAAGTCGAATTTCGTGTTAATTAAGTCGAATTTCGACTTAGTAAGTCGAAATTCGACATAATAAGTCGAATTTCGTGTTAATTAAGTCGAATTTCGAGTTAATAAAGTCGAATTTCGAGTTTTATTTTCATGTCGAATTTCGACTTAATTAACACGAAATTCGACTTATTATGTCAAAATTCGACTTATTATGTCGAAATTCGACTTATTACGTCGAAATTCGACTTAATAAGTCGAAATTATGAAAAAAATTATCTCATATGTCACCTAGGGGCTTCCGTACGAAACGACCTTTCATGAAAAGACAGGAAATTACATTGGAAAAATATGTAGTAGGCCCTACAATTTTCAAGAATTAAGAGAACTCATACATGGCTATCAGTTTATTTAATTTCATTCAGAAAAACTTACCAAAAGGATTAGTGAACCTATCCTTATTCAACTTGGTCTTATTAACACCTTCATCGCCAATATTCCGCTGAAAAATTGCAAGAAAATACATTTATTGGTTTTTTTTTTATAGCTCAAACCGGCATGTAATATGTACACACGTGTACAGCGTCGATGGCATAGGAAATTTTTGAATGAAAAAACTGAAAAGTTTTTTCACAAACTTTCAGGCTCGAGTTAAAAAAAATGATTAACGCCTGAATCGGTTTGAGATTGAATTAAGATTGACGAACGATGAAGTCCAAAAAATGTTTCCTAATAATCAGGGAGGGACTCCTGAAGATGACTATTAGGTTATAGTCGAAACGTCGAATGAATAAAAACACATCAGCTATAGGCCTATAGGAAACATTTTTTCGGACTTCATCTTTCGTTTTATCAGTGTGGGATTCTCTACTATATCATCGTTACAACACGGAATAGTGTTTCTTCGATGGTTGTAAATGTTTGAAGTATCTCCGGCCGGCCCTCCCGCATCACCTCTTCGTCTTCTGACTCTGTGCACACCACACACACGCAGCGCAGCAGAGGGGTCGTGATAGCGATACCACTGACTGACTGGCAAGGTTCTGAACTAAAAACTTTTCCAAAATTGAAGCGGGAATTGTTGATGCCGATGGACGACGAGAAAGTCGCCAGAAGCAGGAATCGGGTAGGACTTTGTCGCCTTTCTTAAGGATTTTTGGGAAATTTTAAAAATATGAACTTCATCGTCATGACCGATTTCAAGCCAAGCCAAGGCCAAGCCGGCGAAAGCATTGGGTTAATAAATTGCTTGTTTCGACTCAATATATTTTTACCTCACATATTGAGACCTCAAGTGCTGAAGTCTCTTTCTTTGTTTTCTCATCACCACAAACCACCTTCTTATTCTTTTTAAAAGGCATTTTGAATGAAAATATGAAGCGTCTTCGAAATATTTCAGGAGCGTTTAGTAGTATAACTGCACACTTCGAAAAGCAAGCGAAGAATGGCAACACGAATGTAAACAAACCGTTGTTGACAAGCCGGGGTTACTAAGCAACATTTTTTATGATGACGCACGACACCTTCCCCTGGGGGTCAGGCGTAGGTGTAAAGTTCCAAATAGGCGGAGCTGCCCGTCGATGGATCGAGTTTGCGGGCTCCGCCGTGCGGCCTGGCGCTAGGCTCGTAATTTCCCAAGCAAATATCCCAATCTTGGTGATGTTTTAATGACCCAAACTGTTCATGTTTCTCATTATGAATGGGCTGCACTTGCAGTAGGTCACGTAAACCTTCCTGACGACGAAATGAGTCAATTTTCATATGATGGTACCTTTATCGTACACATCCAACTCATAATTCTTGTATAAACAAGCAAATTTTCATAATTTAACAATTATTCAAATGCTTTACGATGGATTTCTGAACAGTGTGTAAACATTTTATCGGAGGGCTGGAGCCGGATGTTATACATACGTAGCATGACATACATAGTTTAAAACAGTCACCAAACTGCATGGGACAGTGTACTTAGACCTGTGAATCCAGAAAATAAGCACATGGCGGCGTCAGCTATGGATTCTTTTTTTGTGGGTCGCGTGTCCGTTACTGTGTTGTTTTGGCTGTTCAGCGTTCTTGTAAATTTGTTTTTGTTTCTCATTTTGGTGCGTTCGAAACGACCGATGCTGCGACGTGGTCATTATAAATTCGTTGCGAACTTGTTATTTGCAAATTTCCTAACGATGTTATTGAGCAACGTCCATTCAACGCTAGAACTTTTGAATTTGACGAACTTGACGAGTTGTCGGACACTGATGTTACTGGCGATGATACCCGGTTCAGTATCAACGATCAACGTAGCCGCTATCGCCGTTCATCAATACATCAAGATCACCTATCCGACAGTGGTCATTTCGAATTGCAGCATCATATTCGCTTCCGTAGTTTTGTGGATAATGCCGATGGTTATTTACATACCGGCTGAAATCGGTACCGATTGGCATTGTCTGATCGTACCGATAAGACGCAACGAGACTCGAGCTATCTGCTCGTACGGTGTTTGTCACGATGACGCGATACGAAAGCACTGCGGCCTGGCGATGATAATTTTGACGATCTTTCTTCCAATGCTTCTCATCGGGCCGTTGTATGGTTTGATTACCGTAAAGATCCACTCAAAGGAATCGACTCGTCGACTGTCGCAAATCAGACGTAGTAGACCCACGAGTAATTATAACGGGAAATATTTTGGATTTCTTAAGGATATGATGCGCGATAAAAGATATCGTGTCGTCTGCACGATGGTATTTGTTTACGCTTGTTTCGTCTGTTTCACGATGCCGTTCGGAATAACGATGGTCGTATCTGCCTTCATCCACGTCAGCACGTTCATTCCTCGAATCACGTCGTGGGTAATGGGTCTCTATTTCGGCATGAATTGGTTGATATTTTTCATCACCGACCAAAAGATTCGCAAGGAGATGCAGCGGTATTTATGTTGCGGCAAATGCTCGGCGCAAAATAATTCCGCCGATTCGGATACATCGTCGCATTATGTGGGATCTTTATCATGACAAGATACACTTTATATTCAAATTACTAGACAGAGGAACAATATACAAGAAACATTGAAGGAACATGTGCATTGACTACAAGTTCGATTTGAACGGGTACCGCTGAAGTTACCATTGTAAATAAGAATATGAATAGATACGACATCAATTGATAGTACGGTATAATGTTTATTTTTCAACGTACGCATTACAATAAACATGTGTGTATCATAGGATTTCCAAACAATAGTGCTATGTAAATGTACCCGATTTATTTTGAATAAAACGATTTGATTACTGATTATGACATCTCACAATGAATGTATATACAATGTGACCATTAGGGTTTCATATTGTTATATTTTATGAATAATCCAAGTTAATGCTAATAATAATCTTAGTTATACTGTTTCAGTGTAAATACTCTTATCAACCTCATCTTGATTTAAGTCAAAATGTAGTATACATGTATTTTTAACGAAATACGCATATCACGGAAGTGTCGTATTCACGTGCATGCTTGAAAGTACAAAACCTCGCATTAGACTGAGCTGGATGTGTGGCCTACGCCCGAACTCTTGGTTGATGGAGTTTCGTTGGTACTGCTACTTTCATCTTTTTTCGTACCCGACCTCGTCGTGTATCTCCTGAATACGGTATACGCGGAGAAGTTGAAAAACCCGCCCATGTTGGTGAAAAACACCGTCGCCATTATGAGCGGGACGCTCGGAACAGAAACTAACGCCCAAATCGAGTACATCACCAAAGTGGAATATTGCAGAACGTACGCCGACACGAAAACGGTCATCGAATACGCGGCAAGGTAAAGTTTTCGTTGTCGGTTGATGCTGTCGCTGGTCTTATACGTCTGTAAGCGCTTAGCGACGAGCTTGATGCGCCACCAAGCCATCGCGTACAAGATGCCGTTGATAAAAAACACGAGCACCATGATAATCGAGTGCACCATGTTCAAGGCTTCCTTCCATTTTACGCGGCTGTCGATAAAACACCTGAAAATATATACATGTATGTTCAAAACATTTTCGTCATCAGATAATACTTTTCAATACTTGGAAATTAACACAGCGCGGGGCTCGTATTTGAAGTTTGGGGGTGAACGAATAGTAGCTTATATCATCCTGTATCCCCAGAATACTTGAGATGCTGTAGGATCTAAGCTACTATTCGTGCATTCCCAAACTTCAAATACAAGCCCTGTGGAAATCAAGCAAAACCTTCAAACCAGTTCAGTCATACTTTCTTTTGTAATTTCGATATGATTATTCTAAACTAATGCTTATATTGAATTGATATTTCAAAAATACATCGGCAAAAACACGTACCAGGCTCCACTTGGGCCAAAATACGGGATCGCAACTCCGGTAATACCAGTTATGAATGGTATGACCATCGGTACGAGCCACAGTCGCCAGTCGTACGCGCCGAAACTAATCTTCTTATCCATAACGACCATCAGAAACGTGTTGAACGCGATGGACATCGTCATTAACGGCGTTGCGACCAGAAACTGTTGCAGAAAGAAGGCGAACGTTATGCAAAGACTGTCCGGAGGGTGCGATTTCATCACGAATATGTAGATATGGTCGATCAAGTGGCTGACATTGAACATAAGATCGCACGCTTGCAGATATACAACGAAGCGATCTACTTGTTGCTTCTTGCGAAAATTAAATCTCGGCTTTTCCAACAAAATGAATGTAATTACGGTAACGCTAATCACAACGCTGATGCTGAGGCTTGCCACGGCGATCGTATGGATCTGTCTAAATATTGGTCCAGGATAACCGACTAAAATCGCACCAGTAGGATCCCTATAAAATAAGGTCTGGTTTGATGCCATGATCGATTCGGATTAACGATTGCGATTGAATTAACCAATGTTTAGTTAAAACATGTTTTCCGGGGTGAAACCCATTCAAATTCCTATATACATCGAAAAGTCTTTATCAATCTATTTTTATTATTTTTTTTGTTGTCAAATTCATGTTTACCTGAATGTAATTCGGGAAGTTAATTATGAACACATCCAGTATCGATCATGAAAAGCGAGACAATAAGTTTTAAGGATAGTCAGATGTATCTTGTTTCAAGCATCAGTCGGCCGGTCCCAAAACCGCACGGCCACCAAGTCGATCGGGATGGAAGTTTCGCACTACCGGGTGCCTGTCGGTGAAAAATAAATCAAAATGGCGTAGAGCTTGAACCGGTTAGTCAGTACGACGGCTTCAGCGGAATTTGTTTAACCTTTAATAGGATTTTCATATTGATAATAAAATGCATACGCGGTGTTCGATGAATAAATTGAATTTGAATTCGAACTTGTCCGAGTCCTAGACCATAATCCTCCGCCGAATATTAGGGACAACTGCCAACATGGCAGCTGTTTCCGTTTTCATTTCGCAATTTTCTCGATTTTGGTGTTGGGTGAAAAGGCTTTTAAACTTTTACCAAATCCTATGACACTGTCCTGACAAACAAATGCAGGTAAAAACCCCAATGCTAATTGTATTTTAAACAAATCTTCAAACAACAACAAACACCAATCAACGAACAATCACACGTTCTCTGTCGTCATGAAGAACACGTAAATTAAATAAATGACTTTCGATTTTAGTTTTTTGATGGCTGCGGCTTTTACCGAATTGAATACTTCGTCTTCGAAATTGATACATCATCAGCCCACCTACCCACCCACAGGGGCTCGTATCAGAGTTGTAGGTAATGTAAAAACGATAATCTGTTAATCCAACTATAGACATTGGATTAACAGATTATCATTTTTACATTACCTACAACTCTGATACGAGCCCCTGTTAGCCCAACAAGACCACTAAATTCAACGTGTCTACATTGAATGCCTTAATTTGAACCTGGTTATATTTTGTAGCAAGATCAGCAACATGATAAATGTGTAGATGGTGAGAATGGTGTCACCAATAATACAAATGGTCATCGCGTCGCTGTAATTGAAGATATAGAATACTTGTTCGACCCAAAATTTCTACAAGACATAAACTTTGAACTAGAGTGTTCGGCGAGCTATAATCCTGTGATTTCAATACACAACCCTGGTGAATCTTTAACAATGAGACCACTGAGTAATTGTGATTATGAAAAAGGTATCTCTAAAAAAAGAGATGTGTCTCTTCTGACTCGAAAAAATATAGGATCACACAGTCATCGCTTTATGTATTTACGTAATAACAAATTTGGTTAATTTCCGAAGATTCATGCTTTTCAGCCTAGATTATCTATATTCGGCTATTTGTGACCATTAATGCAAGTTGTGATGAATTAAATTTTCTCTTAAAGGTTTTATTGAGTTACTTGGACATCTCACAGTTGTGGGAAACATCACACGCGATTTATATTTAGGTAAGTAACTAAGCATCTTCAAATCTATATTGAAGTTATCATATCCAATGACAATGAAAATATAATTCAGAATCTGAGATTGTGGTAAATAAATGATGGCATTTCTTTCGTGAACAGAAAAGTTCCATGCCATGAAAGCTTGTCCAGGTACATATTACGTCGCCGTCCTTGAAGATACCGATTTGCAACAAATTATAGGCAGTGCTACGCTGGTGATCGAACATAAATTCATCCGAGGTACAGTTGTGGTAAGTTACGTACATGTATCTATCTATTCTCAAGTTTTTTAGTTCGATTATAGCACCTGCATTAAGAAGCTTTATTCGACCCTCGTGACAATTTTTGAAATGATTTTCAGAGGGGTCGTATAGAAGACGTGGTTACATTGGACTCGCATCGAGGAATGCAATTGGGTAAATTGTAAGTTCTCATCCTTTCTCTTGATGTATTTAATTGAATGTACACGCGCCAATATTTATTCTTACTGAATTCCTTGATTTCAGATTGGTGGATGCTCTAACTATATTGAGCAAGCATTTAGGCTGTTACAAGACTACCCTCGAATGTAAAGATGATAAGATGCCATTTTACAACAAATTCGGATACGTCAAAAGTCTAGGCAATAATTACATGGAATGCAGATTCAATGAACCGCATTCGACGTAGTTTTTCAAATGGAAAACCGTGGACAAACTGCTGTGATGATACATAGGCGTATCGTGTCGATGAGTTAAAACTCCTAGTAGATATTAGGGAACCTAGATATTACAGTATTTTGGGGATTGAAATTTTCCTCCATAATATCGAGTAATATCATATTGGGATATGGATCTAAAACTAAGACTGTATTGCATTCATTATGTAATTCTGAATACTTATGAATCTCTTTTTCTATTGGCAAGTCTTTTAGGTTTACTTTCTTCTCTCAGCTGATCTCTCTGTTGAGGCCCCTGTATACATCCGAGGAGCCTTAATCTTAAATTCATTTGGTGAAATATGTTTTATCCGTTATTCTATCTTTCCTAAAAAAAACAAAATAATAATATCTTATTTGAAATAAGTCATTGTTCAAGGCAAGCAGACACCACTGATCTGTGTACGAGTAAAAACATTTCTACTTATATTTTAAAAATACCTTTACATTCTTTTATAGACATATTTTCAACACTCTCTTGACTTGAATAACTGAACTTATTGACTTGAATAACTGAACTTAATCCTAAGTTAATATTTAATTCGAGGAAATGGGATGAAATGTATCGTTGTAACAAACTCTGTGGAATAATAGGTTTACTGATTATGTAGTCAAGTATTCGTGGGATGGACACATGATATTCATGTTAATCATCCAAGAGGTTGTTTCCAGATCCTGTGGATCTATCAATCATCAGCTTCATTAAAATGAACAAAAGGTTAACTATCACTGATATTTATTTATTGTTAATCAAGAAACATATCATTGGCAAGAATATAAAATAAACTATTCTACTGTTTAAGGTAAAACATCTTCATTTCGATACAATTTTTGGAGCAGTAGATGTTTCGTGATTCGACTGCAGTGGAGGATATATGCATACCCCGAAATTCACTTATTGATAGCGTTGTACAGCGGAACCTCATTTTATAACCAACTTCAGGGCACCCATGAATCTATTGCCATCGATGCAATGAAATATAAGGGTCACAATTCTAGATTTGTTGTATTCGAGATTATAAAAGAGGTTTCACTGAACCTAGCAATGGGAATAGAAAACGTTATTAATATCCATTCAAACATTTACTACAGCAGGATTCGCTTTATATTGTTCATATGCAAACTCTTCAGTGTGGTTCATGTCTCTATACAACGCTACATAGTCTAACTCCAACTGAAACGGCCCACTGTATTGATTAGATGCTGTTATTCCGAAATTAGCGACTCGTTCCAAAATGACCTTTTCTTGTTTGTCCTGAATTCTTCCTTTGCTGCCGCGAAAGAATTTTGAAAATGGTATCTGAAAATAATCATCGAGAAAAAATGCAGGATTTTTGTTTATTATATCATTCTACAGCAGACTAAAATTGCCTCCGAATCACCTGGGACCAATAGATTCTCTGAGAGGTTTCCAGGGCAGCTGGAGCAGGGATGGGTTGTTATCATAAGAATTGGTGTAAATGAAATCTTACTTATTTATGGGCATTCAATAATCCAAGGAATTGGCTCCTTGACGAGCGAAGTCTAGCTGTAGCAAACGAAACAAATTAGAACGCATACCTTAGACACTTGCCAATAAGGCCCGCCATGGGTAAAAAGTACATAACTAAATAAATCATTCCACGTCACATCGAAGTAAGCATCAATTGCAATATTCAACAGGTAAGGTCGGCCATCGCCACGACAGCGGATAACGAGATGAGTGTAGTCGGCCCAATCATACGGTACTTTTCTCTTAAACGATTTCTGAAATTAAAGATGTTTTTCTTTAAACCTATCAAACGTGCAATGAACAGAAATTCGGATAAGGTAAACGAAAGCTAACCATATTGCTCGGCGAGCGAATATTGCAGTAACCAGCTTTCTTAATTACTCCGTCTTTGATAGGTCTTGTGTCTAACGTGCCATGAAAGAGTCCTTTTTTCTCTTTACTCATGTCGAAATTCGCAACACTTCGGCCTTCACCATGGTCGCTATCTGCCGATACAATCCAACTCTTATCTTTGAAAGCCTGAGGGCGATCAGCCTTCCAAATGTACTCATAGTCACCATGTTCTATCATTATGTTCACATCCATTTCTATCTTTGCCTTCATTTCTCGGCCTAACATAGCAAATTCCTTTTTCATATCGTTCAAGCCATATTTTATGCCCTCTTTCATTGGCACTTTGATTTTAGTATCGTAGCCCCCTTTTCTACGCTCCCAAAATGACGCTTTTAACAATTCGACATTTCCGATCCATAAAGCACTTAAAAATGGCTTCCGTCGCAGGAGACTTGTCTGTCGATGCATGATGTTCTTCAAAGTACCCTTAAAATAAAGGAAAGCAAAAGTCATTCGATTTGTACAGTGTCAGTAGAACTGTATAGTGTAGTAGCATGAATGAGTCGAGTCGACATTAACGTCATTGATTGGGGTCAGGACATTTCTTGTTGGTGTAGCAGGATACCTCCTGAAAAAAATTGTTGGCTAAGACCGACAAATGGGGACATACTTATGCTAACATTTTTCCCTACTGGTTAGCGTCTAGCAGTAGCGGTTAATTAGTAGGCTAATTAGGACGTAATTACAAGCGCGGACAAGGCCAGGGACAAGTTGTAAAAGGAACAACAGTAGTAGTTCTCGACGACCTTTAGTTAAGGTGAGACAATAAAACACGGAATCGGATCGAACGGCCCTAATACTGCTGGAACAAAACAGAATGGCGGCTTTTTGGATCGCAGAAGGGTTAATTATTAGGTTTTAGGGTCGACGTAATACATGGTACACTTGAAATCAAATTTCATTTGACGTGATACTCCTTGATACTCCTCATGCTAATCAACCAATCCTCCAAGATCTTTCCATTATAACAGAAAAAAATTACAGTTAGTCTACCATCAAATTGAGAACGGCAAAACAAGTTCCCACACCGGGAATCGAACCCGGGCCGCCTGGGTGAAAGCCAGGAATCCTAACCACTAGACCATATGGGACTTGAAATAATGGCGTTGTTTACTACTTTTTGTTGTTCTCCCAATAGTAAGCACTGACTTCACCAGATGGCGCAAAATTCGCGGAAATTTCAAAGTTTGATACAGGAGAATGACACTCTGTTTCCAGAAGAAAATTCCCCATAAATTTTGGGAAATAGAGTACGACGGTGTTTTATCATCACAAGTAACTTGCAGAATTGTTACAGAATTATTGAAATTCATCGTGTTCGAAAGACAACAAATTCCAGCACCATTTGAACAGCTTCTCCAGTCGCAGGTAAAAAATTAGAAAAAAATCAAATACAAATTTATTTTTAGTAATAAAAAGTTAGCCTGTTAGAAAATTTCCAACAATACGCTTTTAATGAATCCGATATACCCAGTAGGATTTTCATTCCAAATGTTTTTTCTCCTTACAGAATGAAGAAGAATTTAGTCGAAAACGAATTCATAGTAGAAAGACTGGTGTATCTCTGAATAGCAAACGTAAATGTCATTTCGTCGAAAACTTTGAAAGCGTCATAAGAAATTTGGAATCGGCGTTTAAATGTTGCCATAAAATCGAACAAATACTGGTTCTACTTGGCGGGACTGTCGTTAATCCGAAGGAGATATATGTTATCAAGTTACCTACACCCGGAACTTACGAGGGAAAATTACTGAATATGAAACCGTGCATTCGTAATTTCTTTCGTAAAATCATAACCAGCGATTTGTTCGGCGACTTGAAACTTCTTCCAACCACCAACTTATACGTGTTGATACAAGCGCCGAGAAACGCGAAAATCGAATGGTTCCTTCCGAAATTGACGTACAATTTCAAACATCCCTCGCGTGGAAGAGTATTGACGTTGAGTATCTCGTCCAATTGCATCGTTCACGAGACTGAACTAACGCTAGGAAATGCTTCCGCCTTCGAAATTTCCGGAGTTGAGCCCTTATTAGATGGTACTCTCGATAACGGTGTGAATACATCCCTGTATGATAATCTGTCCAATTTGTGTATAAACGATGGCAGCACTTCTGATGAATTGAGCTGCGAAAACATGGCTGTCCAATTGCTCAACAATACAACATCTAATGAAATAGATGATGAGTTAATTTGGTTTCAGGCTCCTGTATCTGTGAAAGGTTTTAAAGATAAAGTAACCACTAAAACTTCTAAAGCAACAGATATTTGGGGATAAATATAACTTTATTCTAAGAAATATTGTCTACAAATGTGATTTCTAATTAATATATTCGGCAATTTTTTGGAGTGAATAAAGAAAATATTCGGATAGCCTATGTGAAGATTTGTCAGTCCTCTGCCTCTTGTTTAGTTCCAAGCCTGAAACTTTGGCATTTTCGGATCATTCGAACAATGGAACTAATATTCCAATATGATGATGGCGATAACATGGTTTAGTTTCAGTGAAAATTGTCGAGCAGACTTCAATATTTCAGTTTTTCGCTACACCACGACCGGTCTATTCCTTTGCCCAAAATTGGGTGGGCTATTTTGACAGAGCCCACTTCAGGTGGCGCCACCAGCTGGAACCCGAGGTTGTCTCTGAAGATTTTATTTGTTTACATCAAGAATTCCAGAAAAACATATTATTTTCCCCTTAATTTCTATACTTACACCTTTTAGATTTTGATAAAGGGCATAATATTCTGAGATAAGAGATGCCGAAAAAAGTTTCTAGTCCGTTACAAAGTTCCCAAAAAGAAGTTGATTCCCTCAAGAAGAAGGTAACTAACTATGCACAAAACAGTAGATAAAGTCAAATGAAATTTATTGATTATTTTTCTGCGCACAAACTAAGTAGATTTCAAAAATTTGGGGCCCAAGAGCTCTGCTTGTGAATCCTAGCATACCTGCGAAACCTTAGAAAAACATTGATTTCGTCCCTAAAAAAGTTAATTCCAAAGATTTCAATCTTGTCTTTCGTCTTTTTTTAAGATTGATGACTTCATTAAGGAATGTGAGAAGAAGAAATATGCTGATGAAAAAGACAAGAATTCTAACAAATTCAAGAAAGTAGTTAAAAGGTTTGAGTAAAGACGATACACCTATTTTTGATGATGAGAAATATGAACAAGTTGTTGTTAAAATCTACTGAGCCTAAGTTGGAGGCATTGCCATTAGGTTAACACCTGCATTCCTTTATTTAAAACCCAAAACTCCGATCCTACAAACTATTTAAATCACGCCGCATTATAGAAAATTATATTGTTGCCAACAACTTCACAAATCGCCGCGATTTCTCCAAATTACGTCTTGGGTCCCATAATCTCCGTATTGAAACTGGACGACATCACAAACCTCCAATACCGGTTCCCGATAGGATCTGTCAATTTTGCTCAGATCAATCTGTTGACGATGAACTGCATTTTCTGATCGACTGTTCATACTCCGACAGTGCCAGGTCTGATATTTTCACGTATTTGGACACTTTTACCGATTTCAGGACCATGTCTCACTTTGATAAATTCGCCTTTCTAATGTCTTACAATAACAACGATCCCGAAATTTCCACAATTGTATGCGATTTGGTCAATAAACTGGTTAAGCTAAGACTCGACTCCATTTCATAGTAATTCCTCAGCTTTGCGACTGAGGGCGCTTTTCTAATTATTTCTTGTATAAGTTTTTGTTTTTGTTTTTTTTTTTTATGCTACTATGTATTATGTATTCTCTATTTAATGTCATTCTTTAATGTTTTGTCCTGTAAATTTATTGCATGTCTTATCCTATGTATAAATGTTATATACGGCGCAATAAATATAAGTTCAAGTTCAAGTTCAAGTTCCTTTATTCAATATTTTCAGAGGCGATGACTTAGTAACAGAATGCGAGAGATTACATCTAAAAGTAGAGAATTTGGATTCAGTAAGTCTTGGGATTTCATCAAGCAAATATAAAATCAGGGACAGATCATGGAAAATTGGAAGGTGGTTTGAAGAGAAAGTGAAGGGCCACCCCTGCAAATTGATTGAGAGGGGCCGATACCTTTCATACTCGATGTCAGGGAAATGCGTCTCTTTATGTGGTGTTTAAATTTTAACCATAGGAAAATGAAGCCAAGGAGATCAGTGACTTTGATGACCAAAAGAAAAGCCTGGAACAAAGTGTTCTTGAGATCAAGGTGAAATTTTGTTGTGAACAGTTTCACACACCGAGTGAAATATAGGCTGTGCATGAAAATATTAGAATTTTCTTTATTTTTCCGATCTCGGTCAATTTAGAAATCGCTGAGTAGAACATTGAGATTCATACAAACTGGTGAAGAAGAGGAGGAGGAGGATGACGATGACGATAACGATGAAGATGTTGAAGAAGAGGAAGAAGACGATGTGGAAGAAGAGGAGGAGGATGTAGAAGAGGAAGAGTCTGAAGATGAAGAAGCTGAGTAAGTATTTGTACACCATGCACATTTCTTTGTTTGTTATGGCACATAGTTGTTTGGTTAGTTCCATATAAGGGAAATATTAAATAATTGACTATAGAAAACAATAATTACTTTCAAAAACATTTGCGTTCAATGTTCAAATTCTTCTAATGTAGAAAATCAGATGCACCGAAGAAAGACATGGAAAAACATGCGAAGGATGATGTAGATGGTAAGCATGCAAAGAAGAAGGTTGAAAAGGATCATTTAGATGGTAAGCAAGCGGATGTAAAAGTAAAAAAGGATGATGAAGAAGAGGTTGATGAAGAAGAGGAAGAAGAGGAAGAGTAAGAAATCAATTTGAATCTTAGAAAAGATAATTTTCATAAACATGTTGTACATTATTGATTTGATTGATGTATGGCTTATTAAGAGAGGCTAGTGAGGAGGAATATGAAGAAGAGGAAGGTGAAGAGGAAGAAGAAGAGGAGGAGGAAGAAGAGGCTGAAGAGGAAGAATTTTCTGAGTCAATGACTGTATGTAAATACTATTGATCATTCTATCTGAAATGTAGCAGCTCTAAACTGTACAGAAGATGTTGTTTTTGATTGTAGATGAGACAGTTTGAAGCAATAGTAGACTATGTGGCTCAACAACCTGAAGACCTTGGTTTTGAAGTTGGGGACATCCTGACTATTCTAAGCACTCGGTAAAATTTACTGATTCGAAAAAATACGTCGTTTTGGTATCAGATACCTTTCGGTATGAATTTTTGAAGATCGATAGTTACAATTTTTTAGGGAGGACGGTTGGTGGGAAGCCATAAATGCCGATGGGGAAAAAGGAATGGTGCCCAGCACATACTTGAAGGTATATTTTAGACTTAAATTTGACAATTCATATATCAGTTGTGTCAGGACATGTATTTGTAAACCTGTCTTTCTTTTTAGGAACATAATAAGTATGCTGCCATTCAAAAAGAAGAAGAAGGTAAATGAACAAATTTTTTCGTGATGTCAATCACACAAAAAATCAACAAAAATATCTGTATTTTAAGTGGTTCAACGTATTTATTTGATTTCCAGAACCATCTGAATCAACTGGAGAAAGTACAAGGAAAAGGTACGGTATTAAAAACGTATTGAAATCTATGTCAGAAGTAACAAGATATGGAACACTGCGTTCACTTATCTGAATCAAAGTTTTGCTGAATTTTAGCCTAATTGGTGCTATCGCATTCACTTGCAATCTGACTTATTTTTGGAAGTTCTAAAGATGCTTCGATGTATTTTCTTGATATTTAGTTTATGAATGTATTTACCATACACGCATCTGCCCAATAATAATGCAATCAGATTGAAGATGGCTGATTGCTGTATGTATTCACCAAGCCAGGGGTCACATGGTATTTCCATATGTATTGGTGCTTACGCTTATTTTGTAACCAAAATCAATTGCAGAATCTTAGCACATTTTACAAGTTGTATGATTGTGGTGAATTTCAAGCTGCTTACTGTATTTGTTCACCAGGGGATGTTGATTATGGAATTTGTCAGATTGAAGTTCCACCAAATTCCACCAATTGGCCTTATCTTATTTATTCAGATTTTATTCGAATTCATTTAACGATGATATAACATTCACTGTTTATTATTTAGGAGTGGCTCAGATGTAGACAGGTATATGTATACAATATTTATATATGTATATAATTTACTTTATCCTTGGAGTAACGATTCTGTGATAATGGATATCTTCCAGTTTCACCATACCATATTTCACAAACAAACAATTGCTCTACAAAACCGTTGATTTAACTCCTACCCTAAAATAATTTGTAGAATTATGTCCAAATTATATTGGATCATGATCAAATTTACTGAAAATTCTATGAATCAATGATAAAAATCTGGGAAATACTGGTAATTTCAAATGCTTGCTTCTCAAATGAAAAACTTGAAACTGGGGTGTTGGTTTCAACTTTCATTTTTTAGTAGAATCCCTTCCTAAGTGAGATTTATCCTCGATTATTAGAACTCATACTGTATCTAAAATCCAAGATTCTAGGTTTATTTACAGTACCAAAGAATAAATACGATTTATTATGAAGATATGTGGTTGTTAAATTCTTTTCAATGGGCTAATGTATTACAATATTTTTGCTTATGCTTTGTCTTTATATTTGGGCGAAATGTTTCAATTCCGAGGTTGTTTGCTTTACATGTATTACTTTATTTCAGGTAGAACAGAACATACAATTTGGCTTTGGGATAATCTTTTCTTAATTACTTTTTTGAAGTACTGGACATTTCACTTAGAATCACAATAGACGCATACATCAGAAATACATAAATTTGTAATGTATTTTTGTGTACATGTAGATATTTGTTAGTGCTCATATTCATATGATTATTGTTCCGTTATGATATTATTTGATACGTTTATTCCAATGTTTTTTCAACCATAGAATGTGTTTAGTATTATTTATCTCCATATTCGAGCAACATGAAAGCTTTTATTTGTCATTCATGATTGTTGTTGTTTTTTTTCATTTGGATCATTGGACAGAAATTTTTGAAAATTGAAAACTAAAAACAAAAATCTGAATCTTTTTCTGTTTTCAGTGGAAAGATGCTCTGGAAGGGAATTAAAGATGCTATAAAAGAGGTGAAATGATTTTCGATAATTTCGAATGGATCATGTACATGAATATATGAAGGTGAATTCACAATTCAAGCAATATCTCTGGTTTTTGTAGACTAGCGCTACTGATGTTTTACATGCACTCGGTGCTATACCTTCCGGATTCAGACAAAGCACACTGAGTATACTTCAAAAAGATGGTAACATTGTTTTCCTGCAACATTTATGATGATATTTCTTCCTTAATAAATGTAGAAATGTTGCGTTCTTAATTTTTACACAGACGTTTACACCATGAAAAATTACCTGGCTCCGAAGTTGAGTATTTCAAATGTATTTTACAAGGATCTGTTTCTCAATCCTAGCACAAACAAGGTACTTATATTCCTATGAGGCATTACACATATTTCTATGCGTTGATTGAAAAACTAAAGCTTGTTTTTATGAATTTTTTGTAGATTCGTGCAAGAAATGTGAGAGTTCAGCGAATTTTACAGATTCAGTCTTGTCGACAGATACCTTTACCTGGCTCTGGTAAAATCATAATTTGTGTTGTAATTCTGAATTCAAATTCCTAATGAATGTAATTCCTAAAATTGATCATATTTCTTTATTAATTCAATTTATCTTAATCCGATTTTACCGTTGGAACCAAAAATATACCATAATATCAATTTGTTTAATAGGTGTCGAAATATCTGGTCGATGCATAAGAGTTTGTCTTTTTGATGGAAAAAATGTAAGTCAGATCCATTGATTAAGCTCTCTAGTCTCTTCTTTAAGTATTTTTCTAAGTGCAAATCATTTCTAGAATTTATATTTTCAAAATCTTGTGCAAATATATTTTTAGGTCCTGAGTAACATTCACGTTATCCGTTGCCAAGCTCTGGATAAAGAAATGAAAACATGGGGATGTAGTTTAAAGGTATAGTTTTTAGCCCATTTGGGCTATTGTGTTCACTCTTTGTTCCTTGTTTCATATGCATATTGGTGTGTATCCCTCGGGGGCTCATCATCCTAAAGAAATACAGGCAGGCTTTTTGATCATAGAGTTTTTACACAATTGGAGGCCAGCTTAGTTTCATCAGTGAGAAAGGTTGTTTGAGGGAATGTCAACAGGTTTTGATCTATAGTCTTAATATTTGTAAATTGTTAGCATTGTCATAGGACAAATCAATTGCAAAATTGTAGCTCATGACAAGTTCATCGAGTGTGGAGAGTTACCAGCTCATTGATTACCATATTTGTTTACCAGAATGTTGAAATTATCAGGTTCTCAACCATTTCACCTTGTGGGCACGGTGTCCCGGGATCCCCAGTTAGAATTTCCACGATCATATATCTTTTACTCATGAGCTGATTGAGAACAAATTTCAATGATAATCTCAATTCAGGTGAACGATATCATGAAGTGTTTGGATTATGGAGAGTTTTTCATCAGAACAAATTCATCGGAAGCTGAACTAGGTATGTAATAGATTTCTGATATTGAACAGGGTAATTCATTAGCGCTTAAATCTGTCTGCGTTATCGTGTTATGAATACATACGTATATTTATGATTTTAGGTATTTTATTTGAAATGTCATATCAGTTTGTGAGGGTAAGTTTATCAGTGATTGTTAATTCATTAATTTTGAAAAATTTCCATGTTGCTTTTTATGCTAATGAAGCTTGAAATTTCATATCTTAGTAACTGATATTATAAAAGAATGAGGAAAATGCTTTCTTAAGAGGTTAAAAATTGATATTTAATTATCAAATTCACTATTGTTAAAGTTTATTATCATTATTGGACTTTGAATTGTTGAGTGAATAGTGTTACTAACGCTATGCTTTTTGGCATGATTCTTGACTAGGTTTTTCCAACATGATTAACAGTTGTGTGCGTGCTTTAAACTGTACTGTAATTACCAGGCCATTAAATATTCATATCAATCACTATTACCTGCGGTTCAACTGCTTATTGTTCTACCCACTCGGCGTTTCAACTTGTTGATTGCCAGGTATATTCTTATTGTCGTTTTTTGCATTCACCGATTGCGATCGCGTTGCATTATTCATAAAACCCAGTCTCGAATGTCATCTTCTCGATTGAATAGCATTTTCAGCTGAATTATTATCTTGCATGTTCTGATTTTGCGGAATATCATTGTTCGGTGTATTCGTAGATTGTCTTGTGAAGCCCACGCCGTCTTCAATAATTAATGAAATTGCATATCAGCTCGTTTCTCTTTCTCTGCGTGGTATGTTGACCTTGCGAGATTGAAAAGCATCTGAATACTGAACTTTTTGACTGAATTAATGCACGATTGTCTCGCTATGTAACAATTGCGTGTTTGGTAACTGTCATTGATACCTAGACTACCTTAAAAATAAAATGAAGAAATGACTTGAACGAATTGAAAAGATATCTTGCTAAGACACTTTTTAAAATTTTTTCTAACATATGCTTGTGTCCTTAACAGAAAACTGGAGAGCAAGGAGAGATGAGTGTTGGTTGGGTTAATTTACCGCTGTTTGAGCAGAATGGTGCTCCAATGGCCAACAAGTAAGAACTAGTTTCAGTACAAACTATTCAATGTGTATTTCATGCAGTACAATGATTTCTATATGATTTCACTGTATTGGATGAATTAATGCTCTTAAATGAGACCTAGGGAACTATAGATAGTAGATAACTAGGACAATGAAGACCTTGAATAATTATTTTCGTGAATGTTCAAATCAATTTGGCTCTTTCAGGAACTATGATTTGCCAATAAATGGTGGTACTATTCATGAAAAGGGGGTCGAAGTTGATCCTGATGTTGGAAAAACAGGTGAGTTATCCGAGAAAGAGTGAATTTAACGATCAATCATGATTGTTGATAATTCTGAACCCATACAAATTGAAGCTATAGAATCTCAATGGTATCAATTAATTTGTCATGAATGAAAGAATGAAATCTTTGAAAGCAGTTGTACTGTCTTCTTGTACCTTTTTCATTCTTAATTTACTTGAATTTTGTACAAAACACATTAAATTCAAAACAATTTCAAGTACTAAATTTTTCTTCCGGTACATCTTAAATTATCTTGAATTTCATGACAACTCACCGTTTTGTTATGTTATTTGGTTGGAATGCACCTGTGATACTATTTCAAGCCTCTTATACCAGTATATTGTTACACCATCCTCTCAACGACCGTAACTGTTATGTAACCTTTTACTCCCTTAAATATGGACCACAGAACACCATTTACGCACGCATACCGGCTCAGGTATGGTAATCTATATTATCATATTATACATACCAATTACTGCGTATGTGCAAAATCTTATTTTCTTTTTCCAATCATTTCCCTATTATTTTGAGAGTTGCTTTGATTGATTCTAGGCTTTTTAGTATATGTATTTCAATATCTGATTAGTACTTTCAGGCAAAACGCCTTCTTCAAGGGAATTATGTATCTTTTCATTATCGATGGCTTTACCTGTATCCTTCTTGCTTCATATCAGTGGTACATGTGACTAAGGGACAGTGGGTTTTCTTTACCACCATCTGAAACACTTGTATGCCCTTTCTTTTCTTTTCTCATTGTTTTGATAGTGATGGTGATAGAACCATGACTTCTGGTTGTCCATTCACTTATTTTCATTTGTGCGAAAATACCGATACTACTGCAATTAATTTCCTGAGAATATTTCCTATGAATCTAATAATGATATTCTGTAATCTTTTTTCAGATAAAGGTTCGTAATGAAAAAAAAGCTTTACAATATCTATTACTTTCCACCATAAAATCAACCATCCTTGGTTCACCTTGACATACTAATAAAAGTCCTTCTGTTGATTACTTACGATACATTACTTTCATTAGATATTACAATATTTTTAGCCCACTCTATACTTAAGTTCCAGCAGGCTATTGCATTCACATTATCTGCAGCCCAAAAACTGGCGCGATGAGAATCAAAATGGCAGACTGGCGGCCATTTTCCGCCAATTCAACACTTAACACATTTTTGAAGATTTCGAGTGATATTTTGAAGACACTGGTATTTTGATATAGATGTGCATATTATATACGTATAATGGTACCTATTCATATTTTGTAACCAAGCATGGTGTCCCCGAACCCCTAGTTTGTTACTTGGGTATGTATTATTGTAACTAATGATGCAGCTGTGGAAAGCTTTGCAAGTGCAATCAGTGGGTGAAAAGAGGAAATTTAACAGCTACCTGCTAGCCTCGAAAACCTGTGGTATACATATCCAGGATTATGAGTTTACTTTGAGTAACTGACAGTACCATTGAAAATTATTGACATAGAAAGATTCACACTGAATACACAAATAGTCACACTGGCATAATTTTTTCAATGCATTAGGTTAATCTTCATAAATCCCCAGAGATGATAGTAGAAATTGTAGGTTTATCTTTTAGAAGAGAAGGGCTGTATCTTTGAATATCTTATTGGTTGATTTCTTACCACCCCCTACAGAATCATTCCTTGCTTTGCCAAAATGCTGTTCATTTCTTCTTAATCATCTTTTGAAAAGCCAGTTACACTTTTCATAACGGATATTGCAGTCTTTCCTTACATAAATCTTGCTCTATTAGCATTTAAATTCTTCCTTTTTCGATACTATCTGTGGTAAGGCTGGAATTCCAGTTGGCGCTTGATAGAAAACACTGAAGATGATATCAGTACCACAATTTGTCCGTTTATAGCTGCAGAGACTAAATTGCTTATAAAAGGTATTCAGGGTAAAATCAAATGATTATCCACTTTGAAAGTGGTTCCTTGACTGTTCAAATTGTTATATTGAAATTCATCAGTTATGTTTGAAGTTCTATGGTTGCTAATTTGATTTTTGATTTTTCTTATCTCCTGATTAATCAAATTGGTAGTTTAATGTATATATCTGTGAACCTTAAACCCGATTGTTGCCCTTCTGTGTCAATAGATATTTTTTATTTCACCTATAAATATTTGAAAAAAGGTAAGCTGTGTTGACTGTTAGAAGCCCGCAAATGTATATTTTGCTGTTCTCATACAAATGTATGCCTTCGCTATTCCTTTTGTTGTAAAATCTTTCATTTCTGATTTTTCCAGCTGGTACAAATCGATTGAGAACGTTGATGTCCAGTAAAAAACAACCACGACTGTTAGTGAAAGCATTCATGCCAAACAGAGAACAAAAGGACCAGTTAGAGTAAGAAAGTGACAGAATTTCAGCTCCAGTTGCTAGTTGTATTAGTCAAGTGCATCTGTATATACTATGTAAATGCCGTTGTAATTTTTTCTTTTCAGTATGTTGCCAGATGTTATCGTAGGCAGTAGTATACATATACCTTTTCTATCTTATTACCGACAAGTTTTGGCTGATGAACTGCTCCGCGATCGTGTTGATATCAATTCAACCGGTAAGATTCATTCCGCAATTCAATTGCTTTGTAACGCAACTTCTCAAAGCTTCCGAACATCTTCAAAATTTGTCGTCCATTTCGGAAATTTGGATGAGCCTCATAATAACTCGAACAAGAGTTGCAGTTTCTCGGCTCACTTACAAAAGTTTGATGAAATCATAACGGTACATTTATGATTTCAGAGATCATCCACAATCCAATGCTTGTATCTTTCCCGACAGCAGCTGAACAACATGATATCATGGATGCTATTAGGGTGAGATATCTATCCAAACGAATTACTTGTTTTTCTATGTCCTATTGTAGACTTGTTTTGAATGAAACGTTCTTGATCTGTTTCGACCATTTTCAGTTCGCGTGGATTGAGAAATTGAAAATCACAAGAAGACAGGACAAAGTAAGATCATTGGACTTGCATGTCTTGTGTAGTTTAGTATTTTTATCCAAACTCATTCTTCATTGTTACTGATACAGGTTCAATTTGGATCCCGGTTTCACGCACGTGTTGTATGATATTTTTATTTTTCTCCCTTTGGCTAAAAACTTATTTTAGTGATTGCCGTAGATCACTTTCCTTGATGAGATTTATTATCAAGTTTGAAAAATAATTTCTCCCTGCCTAAATGAATATGTCTTTAGCATCATGAAGTACATACTGCTTATCTATCCAAAATTGATTTTAATTTTGTAAATCAAACCATGTATTCATCATTCTATGGGCTTGTCGCAAATTATTTGGTAAATAGGGAATCTTGCTCCTGATTCGTATATAACTATATGTCTTTTCCAACTGTTTGAATAATCATGTTGACAAAAAAACTTGGATAAAAGCCAATTTTATGGCATCGAGACTATTTTTGTTTGACTTGTTTTTTATGAAAAAAATCTTTTGTGCTCACTGATTCACTTTATGTGTCAGTACTACATGTACCGGTACTTATGACCTCTATACATCCGAGAGCTCCATAGTGAAAACATTCAAGAGGCCTGAATAATTTTTTTGTGTGTAATTATTTTCTAGAAAGAACAAGAACAGCTGAAAGACTTATTTAGTCAAACGTACATGGAGTCTGGTTATCCCCTACTAAATCTAAACTCATTACCCAACTTTATACTTGGTAACAGTAATACAGAAGATGTAAGTATTGCGTCTGCAACCTCTTGCTGTCCAAATCATTGCTTAATCTGATTTGTTAAAAATAATCAATGTTTCCTAGACAACAAATGTTTCCTAGATATCTACTTTATACAAAATCATTCAGTTTACAACATATATATTTAATTGAAATATGAAATCTTATTACATTTTTTCAGCTGAGATTTGCAGAAATCAGTAAATTTACTCAAATTATACGCGACAAGAAAACCGTTCTAGCAGCCCTGCTATCACCAGATATAAATTACCAGCCGTTTGATATCAAAGAATTATCATATGAAGTAGCAGGACAGTTTTGTCTCATCAAACACTAGACCACAGAGATTCATCATAGTCAATATATCTTTCCGTCCATTTATTAGATCTACTTAGATCTGTGTAATTCTCTTTTCTATGATTATTTGTGTGATGGATAAACTGTTATTGCACATAATTGCTGGACTTTAGCTAGGCATTATTTGTCATACATCTATTATGCTGCATCATAAGTACCTGTCAATTTTACTAATTACGTTTTATGATAGTATTGTTAATGTACGAAATATTTTAAAGTATATATAGTAAAAATTTGATAATAAATATTTAATAAACCTAAAATGAATAGTTTTTGTTTGTTCATTGTCTTTTTTCCTGACATAATAAATCTTCGTGGCGAAGTAGAACCAACTTACTATGGAGTGAGGACAGCCTGGACAAGGTGGAAAAGAACATCAACGTGTTTTATCTTGGACAAACAAATTGCGCATTTTAGGGGTTCGAACTCGATATCGGAAAATCAAAATTCCCGCAATAAACTTCTCCAGGCATGACGTAAAAAGGCGCGCCCTCACGAATGAATGACCCAAATGGACTGCTGTGGTAGTTCCTGGAAATCCCCTTGAGATCAGACTGCGCGCGCTCGCGTGAGTTGCTAGCGTCTTTCGTTTATTCTACGTATTCTACCGATTATCTTGCAACTCAAACAAACTACTGCAATACAGGATAACGTTGGGTGACCCGGTATCATTAAATGAGTTTTATTATAATCGCCGTTAACTACGAAACACAGTTTTCGAGTTTGTTGGGCGAGTGCCAGCAGCTAGCTCTCTATGATTTGATTGGCTACGAGAACCTATGACGTCTCAGATCAAAACAAACTAACGTGGCTCTTTACGAGATTGTTTATAATGTTGTTTTGGAATTTGCAGAAGCGCGACTTGTTTGACAATTGACATAATTTATCGACTGTTAACGGGACTAATAAGTTATTGAGGTAAGACTTTATCAGATGAATAAAGTGAACTTATATGTGTTCAATCATTGTCATGCTGGATAGTAGTGCTTTTTGGCTTGTTAATGCAGTGAATCGAATGATGGTAGTAATTAAACATCACACCTTTTCTTGTGGCTTTTATTTCTTGCTTCCTTTCAGCTTTCACAGGAACATGCGTAGGCGCCAGAGGCAGGGATTTATTTTGTGATCAGGATTATCAGAATTCTTTTTTAAACTCCTCTTCAGAGTTTAAACCTAGCCTATAGCCTATAGTATAATTGTCTTTAGACTTAGGATAATCAGACTTATAGAAGCTGGGACTACTTCAATGAGTGTTGCAGAGGAACAAATATTACAATTATAGTATAGTACATTTTAGTATAGTATATTTCAGACAGCATAATTCATGTCAATGCATGACATTTCATTGCATTGCCATTGGCAGCGTGAATGTCAATACATAACAATATCTACTATAGGCCTAGCCAAGTTGCGCAATATTTGAAATGCTTTAACAGGCGAGAAGTTTGTGTCCTCATTTCGTCAAGCTAAAAGTGCTTCGCACTTTTGAGAAAGGTGTCTGGGAATTACATGAAATCTCGATAATTCCCGGCCATATTGTTTAACTTATTGATTATGCATGCACGTATGCGAGTACTATTGATTGTGGTTTGCTTTCGGTGTGGATGTTGTTGTAAAAACTTCACTAAACAACCGCTGCATCGCGCTAGTGTGTAGCGCGCGAGTCGTGTTGTGACAGGTATACTTGGCATCATTTGTAGATGAACTATTACTGAGCCAGCATGTACTACGGATAATTTTTCAATTTGCTGGTATGAAATCACTTCAGGATTTAGGATAAAAATATCTCTGCTTCAAATATTATTGGATTATCGACATTGCATGGGAAATATTTTGGTTTGTATCCGATATTGAATTTTTCTGTGGAAATGATTTATTAAAACTTCAATCTCTGAAATGAGTGTTGATAAAAAAGTTGCCAGTGCTTTTTAAGTTATTGCTCATTAATCTTAATCTGACCAGCTGTGCAGCTGAACAAAAATCTCTATATTATATCGGGATAATTTATCTTTCCTTTAACCTTTTCATTTTTTTCTGCTTGAAATTTTCGCTGAAAATTAGAATAAGATTATCATTGAAAATTAAAGGCATTTTTATTATTTTTCATTGATAAATATTCTTAAATGCTTATACTCATTTAAGTATCTTTTAAATCGTTTTCTGTGACGCATATGGTACTTACTTTTGTTAATTCTAATTATCAAATAAGATGCTATTCATATTCTTAAATTTTTCTTTATATCCATATTATATTTTATAAGATTTTATTGTTTAAGAATTAACGAATTCAACCTAAAGATATTATTCATCTTGATTCCTTATGAAAAAGGTTGAAAAACCAGCTCATCTGAATAAGTACAATTTTGTTTGCTTTAGATTGTCGTGAGTAGAATTGTACTTAGCCCGAGTTGAGCTAATGGGAATTTTCAGCGTGCTCGCTGTTTGGAATTACCCATTTGAATTACGGCTTTAGTGAAAATAGACCACTCTACTGTTAGTTAATGCACAAAAAGTACACAGTCAATATTTGTCGAGAAATTTGCCATGAGATTTTCAGTTGCTGAGAGCGAAAACTTTTACTCAGTTTTTCATTGGCTGTAAAGGTAATATATGAGAATGCATAAGCATTCATTTGGGAGTCGTGACTGGTCGAATCTTTCTTTTCGTCGTAATGAATATTTTTCGCGTTGTATTTTGCAGGAGGTTTAGTCATCACGCGTACGGGTCGCAAATGACAGACCAGGAAGAAGACAGGGTTTTACCGGTGCCTTGTAGGGACAAGGAGAAACAGTGCCCGCCAGATCTCACCGTTCAGGTATCGTCTAGTTCCGACAACCCGGACATCACGTCGCAGATATCCGGCGCCAGCGCGTTGCCCGACGATGTCCGGCGTCAGCACCAGCTATCCCCGATGGCCGCGTGCCTCTACGCCGGCAAACGCGACAGTGGATATCTAACCGACTCACCTGCTAGTCAAAGTACGACGCAGTTCACGTACGATCTCGCGTCGACTCCGGAAGACTTATCCGGCGAATTGTTCCGACTCAGTATATCGACGTCGGAAATTTGCGAGGAGGACGAAGACGAAGATGACGACGATGACGCCGTTTTCACGAATGATCCGATGCCGGATCGATGGTTTGGGCGGATACCGACCACGCAGCCGATCGCGATACCGCAGCGCCGGTCGGGGTTGAACGCGCCGGGGCCGCCGATACACACGTCATCCCCTCAACCGCGTCCGCTGCGACATATTCGATATTCTACGGGATCTTTACCAGTCGGCATTTCAGTAAATCACGGAGATGGCCCCGGACGGCTGCACGTTTCCACGCAGACGCCGCGGTGTTATCTTAACGAATATCTCTACATGCCGTGGTACATCGGAGAAGAACCACCTAGAGCTCTCCGGCCTGATCAAGGTAGGCTTAATTCTTTTTCATTTTGAGATTACATGAATCGCTAACTTCTGACATTTCTTTCGGATGGAATTGATTACTTCTGGAAGCCATTTCAGAAAATTGCGCTGTAATTGTGTGTGCTGACATTCATTTTTACAATGTTTGATTTTGTGTGTATATGTTACAATGAACTTATGATGTGATGACCTCAGGCGGAATATATCGGATTAGATTACTGTAAACAGTCGATAAGCTTATTAGGGCCCATTATTTAAAATGATACTAGAATTACAGGTGTATGTAGTATCCTTGGCAAGTTATCAGTTTGCAGAGAAATAGTCGTCATCACCGCATGATGCCTTTTCCTGTTGCACCCAAACAAATCACAGTTTGAAAATATGCCAATTCATTTTTCCAGCATTTAATTGCACATCTCTTCTGATGCTGATGACTTGGCGGGGTAGGATAAGTACTTCCCTGTAAAAAAAATATATATATATATATATATATATATATATATTTATATGTATACACACAATGCAACCCATATTTATTTTTCAAATAGCGCAAATCATCATTTTATACACGTGCGTGTTTATTATTGTGAAATATGTTTTGAGGTAAAAATCTTTTTATCAAAACTCAATTTTATAAAGATGCTTTTTAGAAATTTATGTTGCAACTGAGAATTAGTGTCTCGGATTAGCTTTGCGACTGCTGCAACTTCTTCAGTCAGTAGTACGTCTGATTATGATGATACGAGCAAATATTCCGCTCTCGTCTTCGAGCTAATTAAAGATCTGGCCGCTCGGAATACTTTGTTTCAATTGAAATAAATCCCAGTTGGAGTTTTTTTTTATGGAGGTTTCTCGCGTGGTTGATTTGCTCAGGGCACTTTTGGGCTTTCACATACACATGTCTCACCATTCACGCTGTGAGGATCCGTGCGATATTGGATTATCTCTGGCTGTTTGATTGATACGTCGATTTCTAATTAAATTAACGGTGCTAATTTAAGCCGCTTTCATCAAATGATCGCACGTCAATTACGGCACATTTTATCCACTGGCTCTATATGGTGGAGGGGATGATACGCAGTATTTGATGCATAGCATCAATTAGTTATTGGAATTTTAATCAATTAAGATTTACTTTGTAGATAGGGGTTTATCACTTCCGAAAAGTCCTATCGAAATGACCTAAATTTTCTTTTTAACCTACGTATATGATAGCGTTGATTGTGATTACTTTTCATTTTTGCTATCCATTATTAGAGTGCAATTTTTTCTTACTAAAAAGTTGATGTACACGTTGGATTTTTAGTGCGTAAATAGCTAAATATATCGTAGATTCAGTAAATATTTGTCCGGAGGGGTTTTTCTGCTGTGTAACATTAAATTGTGTCATATTTGTAGTACGAACAGATCAGTTTATTGCTGTAGAGAAAGTCAACTCCGATGTTAACAGGAAATGTATTTTTTAAAATTCCAATTCCATTTACCCAGAGGTTTGGTTTGAAAACGTTTATGTACCGGTACATGATAATACATCCCCGTAAATGTTACTCCTAGTCGGTTTGTATCATCTTAAGCGAAATAGAAATAAAAGCGAAGGTTTGATTATTACTCTAATTGAATAGAGATTTTACCTCCTGGCGATAGCCTAGATCTCTTCCTGCGTTCGGAACTTCGGTAGCAATAGATGACAGATTATTTGACCGAATTTTTCTCATTTTCAAATTAGATATAGTAATCTTAATGATTCTTTAATTGAAGTATCAACTGAAATTTCATTTATCACAATTTTTCACTTATAGGTTTTACAGGTTTTGTTACTGTTTCTGAAATAAGTCGCCATTTCGGAAGTGCTAAAGGGGAGGATCCAGGGGGACTGATAAGACTTGTACTAGTTCATCAAAATTTTGCCCTTTTTTCATTTTGTCAACAAAGAGGCCTAGTGCATTTCATTGTGGGACTATTGACTTTTTGGACATCAAAGTGCCGTTTTGGGACTTGACAAGTTTTCCAAAATTAGCCCCTCTGTGCAGCAGTGAGTACTCCTAATATTGTCTTTTGGGCATCAAAGTGCCCTTTCGGGATGTAGCAAGTCCATCTCAATATTGGCCTTGGGATCCTTGTCCCTGTGCTAATCATAACGATTACTTGAATCTGTGTTCCCTTTAAATCCGTTCATCAAAAACACTAGTTTTTTTTCTTAGTATTCATCTTTTGCTAATATTCATTCATGATTCTTATATTGTGTAATCTATTGATAAAAAAAACTGGCAAAGTCTAGACATTATATCTGCCTGTCCGTCTGTCTGTCTGCCTACTGTGTCATTTATTGACAACTGTCCAGGGTGCTGTATATATTAATGTTGATTTCCAGGATTTCTGTTGAATGTGATTTGCCAATAGTTCAAGGTTTGTCAATATCGCAATGTTTGGAATTCATATTAGTATTAGCGCATTGGCAGCATTTTCACTCAAATGTTCTCGACGATCGATGAGAGAGGAATCAGTTAAGTAATTTGCGGTCAGTTTACCCGGTGTTGCTAGCATGGATCGGATTAGGATTAAATACTGCAGTAAAGATGATTTCGGTAAGTGCCGTATGAAGCCCGATTTATGTTAAATAACAATAAATGGATTGTCGAGTAGGATTTTTTTTCTTCATCAGGGAAAATGATATTTGGGATGAAAATGTCCAACTTTATGAGGTTACTTGATAATTCTTTTGTGACCTTTGCGAAAATGATAGTCGTAAGCCATATTTATTTCGAAAAAAAAGGAATTACCATTTAGGTATTGAATAACGATGTATGATAGTATTACGCAGCTGCAGCTGGTGCACATGTCGATATGGGTGGAGACGTTTTCCGTTTTTAAAGCTACGCTATTCGTAAATATGTGGGTTATTTTCATTAATAATCGCCGGAAATGAACTTCTTCGTTTTCTTTCTATTCGTTCGAAGAAGGGGAGTCGCTCTTCGCTGGAGAATCGAAAAGGTGAATTCCACGGAGCAGACGGTCTCGAAGGAAATCACGAAAATGCCGAGAGATTAGACCGATTAGATTCGAAATGACATTACAGACGCGGAAACCTTTACTGAATGTAGGTCCCTGTAGGACGATTCTCCGTTGGAAAGTAATTACTAGTACTACTAAGTTTTAGTATTCAAATTGTATTCAGAACGCGGCCTGAAGTCTTTATTCACTTTAAAACCCTTTCAGTGCTGATCAATTCTTACCCTAAGGTGCTGGAGATGATTGAATGAAAATTTTGAAAAATTCCAACCCAGTGCGTTGTATAACGGGCACATCACTATGGCGTGTCATGGTGCGGTGTATCATTAGTTACTTATTTATAATCTTTGAAAACTGCTTATCTGCAGTGCGGTGTATAAGCGAAGTCCATCACCGACTTATACACTGCACTGCAGTGTAGTGTAGTGTAGACGCACTGAAAGGGTTGAAACCAGTCATTAAATTTAGGTTAAATAGTTATTACATAGTTATTTCTCCTGCCGATTACAGTTTAACGGAAAAAAAAATTATCGTTCTCTTGGCTATTGATTTTCACCGGAGAACGCGATTCTCGTCAGGTTTTGTTATCGGGTTTTTGAATCGTCATTCGGTGTTTTTCGTATTGATGTTTTTTGCTGCAGCGCGCGCGTGCAATTCAATTAACGCGCTGCTTCTATAGTATTTTCTAATTCCTCTGATGTCTTTTTTTAGTAACATGAAATTTTAATTATCATCATCATCATCATCATCATCATCATCATCATCATCATCATCACATCAGACTGTAGTGTAACAACCTGAAGTCTTCATACGCTGTTACTCTCTGTAACGGGTTGTCCTAGTTTGTTTTTTAGTTATTAGCGGTAATTAATCGTAGCAATAATTATCCGCATGCAGATTTATTTGTTATAAGGTACACTTTTTTACCGCAGAATATTTCCTAGAATTCCTTCTAAAAATACAGTTGCGAGTGTGCTTAGCTTATCCAGAAATTGTTTTATTATTTTATGCACTTGTTCGGTGTAAGTATAAAGTATTTTGATCCTTGAATGTTGGCAACTGTATAGACTGGCATAAGATCAACAATGCTCGAGTTCAAGGTCGATGAACATTTTGAAAAGAATTGTGGCATGATAGCGAGTCTTATGATACGATTGTGTTGGAATATGCCAGAATCAGCTTGCAATTTTTCAAAAAAATTTTTGGTTCGTATCCCGTTATTGCAGTTTCTATTGAATGAAGATTCAATAATTCAAAAGCAGTTTGAAGCGCAGTGCGAGGGATGAAATCTGACTGAAGATATATAGTTTGGTCAAGATTGATTGAGGCTGTAGGTATATTAACAGACTGCTTAATCAAGTAACTTAGGCCTTCTTTGATTACTTGGAGTACTGATTTTTCAAGAAAATAAATGGTTGGGCGAAGGTAATTTCTTTTTATGATAGGCTTTTTAAGATGGAAGGGAACAGGAATACATTTTTCTATTTATTATATGAGTGTTTTCCACATGAAGCTCGGAAGGACTGCAGAAAAAAATAAAAAAAGAAGTGAAAATTATGATGAATTTGATTCAAATGATAGAAGAAATGAAAAAAAAACTTTTATTATTCGCAAATCACAAGCATGAAAATTAAGATGAATGTATTTTTTATAATTTATTTATTAGATTGAAGATCAAGACGGATATAACAAAAAAAAACTTTTTCTACTGAAAAATTATGATGTAGACAAAGGACTGAAAAAAAACTGATTTTTTCAGAATTCTGGGAGGCAGATGTAATTAAGAAAAGGCTTTAGGGCATTGATGATATTTGTTGATGAAGAGTTAGATTTCATGCTCGTCCCTCCAAGGAATATTGGAAGAAATTATCATATGATTTTCAGCGCCGTATGAACACTGTAGTGTGCAAGATAGTATACGCCTATAGACTTTAACCTAATAACTGTTTGTTCGTCGTTGCTCTATCTACTCTTTATATGGTCTGGTTTACGATGGCGCTAACTTTGTCGTCGACGACGCACACGATCTCCAGACACTTGTCGAAAAATAATCGATATTCCGGTGTTTTTCGAAAAATTACGATCGTGGTTAATGGACGCTTTTCGGTGAATCCTGAACAAATAACCGGTCGCCTGATAGAAAATTAATATCAACAACTTCTTTTTTGATGAGCGTACGATCAATATTTTCATAATATAGACTCATCAGCCATTGCCCGCGCCGCGGCTGTCTTTCATGAGCCATTCATATTGCCGTTATGTTCTAAGTGGTCAACTGGATTGAGATTGACAGCTGAAATGAATTCGGTCTTCCATGCATTAATCATCGGAAATGTTTTATGTTACAAATCGCAGGTATCGGAAAATATCGCTCGTTTAAGACAAATTGATTCCGACGCGGAAAACAGTCAACGATGAATATGGTGCCTTAACCATCATTTCAATTCTTGAAATGAAGTTCTTGCTTGTAATGTTCTATTGAGCTTATAGCTGTTATGTTAGCTTGCAAGGATGAAAAATAATCCAATCCAGTTAGGACATTGGAACAAGTTTGGGGCGCATTTGAAAGACTCTAGTTTGGATACCTGCGCTATATAGATAACAATCATTATTATTATTTTTATTATTATTATTTCTATTAACATTGTTGGATTATGTTGATGAGATTATTGAAATGCGATCGTTAAATTTCTAGATAACTCTTTGTAAAAAGTCAAATTTTCACAACTCCCTGTTGATTTTATTGACATAGTTTTCGTCATAGCCTATAGTGCTGTCTGCTATTTTAGTGAATAAAAAGCATTTTTCGACGAAACGATCGACGCGGATCGATTTGCGGCGTTAATGTAACCCCTAGATACCGACATTGTGTCAAGAATCGTAATATCGTTTCGTGAATGGGAGCCCGATCATCCCTCCGGTTCGGCACAGAAATTTCATGAGCATTTTATCATTTCGGATCGATGAAGCCGATGGGGGATATTTTCGTAGCGTCGTCAATGAAAAAATAAATTGAATATCTAACTGAGAAATCAGCGAGCGCGATGATGATACGCTACCACGATGCAGGCTTCTAGGTGTTACATGATTTAGGTTTACCGGTCTAAAAGCATAGATCTTCTATTTGCCAACATAGACAAGAACAAATATATATACATCATTTCTATATACTTGATTGAGTTTTCCGAATGACAGTCCCTACTTAAGATTATACTGCATGGATGGGGAAAAATGGGCTGCGTGACCCCCATAATCTATTGGTCATTTATTGGATGTTGTCCACCGGCGTCTAGACCTATCTCGACCGGTTGCTTGGTATTGACCGAAAGGACTTGTTAATGATATTGATTTACCTTGTAATACCGGGTTAATGCTGTATATACAGGTTTGAACATTCAGTTGTTGAATTAGCTTGTTACTGTGCAAAGCATCTAATGACCGTAGTGCTTCTTCTGTGAATGCCATTGTTTTGTGACTCATCAATCGGGCTATGGTTGACAAGGTTAAGACCCAGGTTTCAAAATTCCAATCTATCAACGCAGGTTTATAGGATGAATAGTGACCACAAGCCTATAGCCGCGATCACACGGAGACGATTTGGCCCGGCCCAAATTGGCACGGATCAGGCTCGGGCGAAATCTGGCCCGTGTCTAATTAGAGAGTGCGCTCACACGTAAACCATTCACTCGATACTAAACAATGCTCAAACAAAGAGAAGTGGATCATTTCCGGTACCAGTTGCAATTCAAACGCAATCATTTGTCTGGTGCTCAAATTTGGCTCGGGCCTGGTCCGACATTTTTGGTCGGACCGAACAGGCTCGGCCCCATTTGGCACCCGTGTGAACAGTTGTTCCGGGCCAAATTTGGCACGGGCCAGAAATGCTTGTGTGATCGCGGCTTATATTTGGAACTTTTTAGATAAACAGGTCAGTGTCATCTGTCTCGTGTCTCTTATCCGACTGCAGATGCCACAGCTGGGCGTGAGTCAACATTTGAGTTAAAAACAATTCAGAACAAAATTCGCGGAGCTTTCCCCCGAAAATTCCAGGGGAATGTAACAGGTGAAGTGTCGCATAGTAAAATGGGAGCATTCGCGCGTGTGTGCGCGGCGTGCTGTGCGTGCTGTGGAGTATCTGCGCGTAAATTTTAATTCATCATTCATTGATGATAGAAGAGATAATCCTCATATATGTCATAAATATACTCACATATTGTAATATCCTGATACAAGAACATCTGTGACTGTACGTAATAATAATATCAACAACAACTATTACTACTACTATTACTACTACTATTATTACTACTACAACTACCACACAACAACCTGTCTTGTCATTCTACTGCTGAAAAAATCTATTCTAGCAGAAGTTAGGCTTTTCATCTAAAAAAAAAACTCAATTACATCCTGTAATTTGTGACCCCAAATAGAACACCCCGACTTTCAAATCATAGCAGGTGGCAAGGATGGACATTTTTTTATTGTGTTACAAACTACTATAGTCATGACTTATCATTTGAAAACTAGTTTATGGAACTGTAACTAAAAATGAATTATTCTCCACGTGTATAATTTCATCTCTACTAAGTTATACGGACTGCGTAGAAAATTCTATCAAAAGTATTTGGCAAACGGACAAATTTTGCACAGATTTGCCGAAGTACATATTCTCGAGTTACACCGCGATATCCATCTGCGATCTACGTATATATATATATATATATATATATATATATATATATATATATATATATATATATATATATGTTATATGATATGTTATTACTTGAAAATTTCAAAATATGTGGAAGAAGAATTTGGCGATCGCGCCGGTGAGTCATCATTGTGTGTTTGGCGCACGCGTGTGCGCGGCGTGCCGTGGGAAAATGCGTTAAGAGAGCATAGGTGCGCGTCGGCTGAGTCGATCCGAGGATTCAAGACTCGAGTCGTAGTACACATATTTACACTGAAATTAATAGAGCACGAAAAAGAAAATTCAACGTCTGCAGATGTTGTGAGAGTCAATTTCTCACGCTCCGGCGGCGATGATGATGACGATGATGAGGATGAGAGAAGATTCTAAAATTTGCTCAGCGTCGGCGGTGCAGGCAGCGTTGAAAACAACCGACTCTCGTTATTGAGCTCTGTCAGGGCTTGTATATGATGAATGGTAGATTGTGCAATCCAACATAAACACCATCTACTATTTAAAAAAAAGGATTCTTCCCCGTTTGTAAAAAGCGGCGGATTACATCAGTTTGTTTTAACGGCTCTTTACATCAGCGCCGAACTTCGTTTTTAATAATTTAAACGATGTGTTGACGAGTTTGTAACTTGGTAGGCTATGTAAGAACACGGTGGCCGTGATTTTCGACTAGCTCGCTATTTATACATTCAGCCCTCCGCTTTCTATTTTCGTCGATGAATAATTATTTCTAGGTCTAATTTCGACTACAACGGTTAAGTCAATGTAGGTTATCGTAGTCATTGTTTTGGCTGGGTTACAGAACGATGCTTTGATAGGCGCTAAATTTTGAAGTCGCAAATACTCCGAGCTATGGCGCACCAACTATTATACCAGTGATTATGCAACCGAGGGTCATCTGATCTTGAATATATACGCATTTGCTTATGTCAGCATCTCGGGAGTCAGCCACCGACTGGCAGCCAGCCAGATTGTTTCATGTTTTACTCATTGTTTGATTGACTGCCAAATAATGACTTGTGTGACTTCATCTTACAGTGCATCAGGACAATAAAAGAAATCGCTTATGCTACCCTAATAAAGGAATGGAGATGCAGTAAATAATAGGGGTTGAAGATGCAGTAAATAATAGGGGTACATCATAATGAAAACTGCTTTTGTCTTTGATAGAAACTTTTGACACTTCAGCTTTTGGACAGCAAGTTTTTCACGTCTCGCCCCGAGACTTTGGAATTAATCAAATCTTTCCGATTTGTGTCGTCTCAATCTGGATCAGTTTGAGAGACATCTCAAAACCGCCTAGTTCTGCGTCTAATACGATTAGATTTTCCCTGAGTGGCGCCTTTGAACCGTATTATAGGATCTTTGCACCGTATAAGAACAATTAATGAAAAATTTGGCCCAGGCGATTGTGCTTCGAGACATAATCTATAGAATTCCCATTCCTTTCACGAGGCACACGTTTTCACCTATCTTCTGTTGGAGACGAATTAGTACGGACAATTTCCGTCGATATTGGCTCAAGTGCATCTACAGGTGGGTGAGCTCGTGGCTGAGATTTTTGACAAAGCGCAAGGTGCACCTTCAAATATTTAAACAAGCAGCTGAACACTTTTAACAATGCATGGTTTTATATTTTGTGATGATTTCAGATGGATTTTCCCCGGGGATGACCCGTGCTTCAGGAATTTGTGTGGGTGTCCACCAAACAGGTGTTATGTACAGCTGTATGTTATCAGTGGCGTGAGGACTATTTTTACATCGGGGCCTCGTAATGAAAAAGGCCGCGCCGAAATATTTCCCAATCGTCAGTCGGTACAATATGTTCATTCGCCCACGTAGAACGCGCAAACCGACGCCAAAAACGCGTGCCCAACGACGGACTGGCACATCCTTTCAATATCAAAGCACTTTGTATTCCAAATTTACTGCAGGTGTGTTGAATGCAGTATTATGATTTGGACAATTACTCGCCATCTTCATCAAAGTTATTTTCTTTCTTCGGCCTCTGTTTAGAATTCAAATTGTAGCTTTGATAGCTTTAATAGCAGTGTTATTATTGTCAAGCAGACAAAACATATTAAGCACTGTTTTGGTAGAAGATGCGTTGTTCGGTGGCAATGACCAGTAGATAAATGCGGTGTAGTTCAATCAGACCGAGTCCATTATTCTTCAGTCACCGTTTGATGACAGCTGAGACTTTCGGATTTTTATTTGATATGGATATAGCCCGACGAATAAAGCGGGAGATAATGATGATTTTACGATATGATATCGTAGACTTATGACTTATCAACATCGTAAAAAGTCTGCAGTCGCTGAGTTGCATCGGACATCGTGAATAATAGATATTATTACATTATGCTGAAGATATATCTTGCATCATATCAGCACCAAAACTGTGTTTATGAAACTTGAAAGGATCGACCCTGTGGCGTCCCAAAGAGGGTATGCAGGGAGATTGAAACCATTTTTTGTGATGGTGTGCTCTTGATCTGAAAATTAGAATATAAGAATATTATTAGAATATTCCCCAATATTAGAATCCTCGACAGGGAAGATAAATTTAAACTACTTTCACTCCATCTATTAGCGAAAAAAATATTGACAAATTTGTAGGCCTTGAATATCTAATTCCATATCCACTTTCTTCGACTATTAAACGTGGTAACTGGCGTTTATATCGATTTTCTTTTATTATTCTGCGAACAAATTATATACATCATCTTTTTTCTATGCACAAATTTTATGTCATCCATCCACGATATCGTGTAATGTTTCATGATGAATAAACGTTGAATTGAATTGAATTGTCACAGCAGCGATGGCAGGCGTAGTCGTCGTCGTCGTCGTCGAGCCCGCGTCTGACTTGTCTCCACTTAAAAAACCATTTGCAGTAGTCATTGAGTTGTAAATATTTAACAAAAACTGGTACCAGATTGAAACTGTGTTGGCAAATAATTAGAGCATCATCGTCTATGAATTTTCATGAATAGTTTCGCGAAAATTATCATATATATCGAATAATATTCCGGTTTTATTTGATGACTGATCGACGACTTGTGAAGAGCGTTCATCAAGTTGGCGCAGCGTGCGCGCGTATATGATATATGTACATACCCTTATGCGCGCCTATTTTTGCATCCGTCGCGATAAATTGTCAAAACTCAATATTGATATTCGGGTCAAGCCTATTACCACGTGCGCTGAGCTTTATTAGCAGTTATCCGTTAATTGTTTGATCTGAATCAATATACGTATGATGGTGGAATGGATTTATTTAATGAAAGTTAACATCGGCATTAATGGCCGGCCACATATTTTCGTCGTGTGGTGTGTCTAGCTCGACCCTTGACTGATATATTTCGATATAGTCGAGGCATTGATTTCCGAGCTATTTGGACTTCGTTAAGGGCGCATAAGCATCGGCTTACTCCGCGCAAAATAAACAATGAAGATATATTGCACGACAGACCACTTCGTGATAATTATTCGATGATTTTCATTTGCTTACAAAAATCTAATTTCGTATTCCAATTTCGACGCGTATGGAGAATATATTGCACGGGATTTGATGTTTATTGTGGCTAAGATTAGTAATGATTGTTTTTCATCGTGGGGTCACTTGTACAAAAGTTTGTTAAAGATAACTGGTGGATAAATACTAAAGTTACATTGAAATTTAGATTGTCACTATTCCACTGGTTATAACTCTAACCAATTTTTGAGCCACTGGCCCCTGTTTGTTAGCCCAGTGCTGTTGTTAGCACTAGCTATTTTTATTCCAGGGTATAATTCGATTTGGAAATATCATATTATCTTTATGATATTTTATGTCATCGTTTTCATGCGTATAAATAGGCATTATTTCACAATATATTGATCTAACCTATTACCTATATACATGGCACTCTTCCGACATGGACACGGAGTATTTACTCTAGATATTTATCGCTAATAAGGTCTCAGTTTGGAAATAGTGCGAAGTCCGCATATAGAAAGTTCTGATATGTTATGAATAATGTATCGCAATGTGAAGTGTCCTACTGGAGAGGATGCTGGGTTAGCAACAGCTGTCTCGATGACTTGACAGCAACAATAGCCTACTGCTGAAAGATGCTGAAACATCCTTGACTGACATTAATATGCTTTTCCATATACAGCCGATCTTCATACTCGGGTTTTTGAGACGTGCATAGTTTTTTGCAGGTGAATACAAAATAGAGGTATATGTATTTATATATAGGGATATATCTCTTCCAAAATGAGGATCTATGAAGTCATTCAAAGCTTTTAGGAGAATATCGAGTTAGCGTTTTGCAGATTTCAGCTTCTGGCACTCATTAGATCATCTGCAGCATTTGCGTTGCCACGTTAATACGTAGATCAGTGCAGTTTAATGATTGTTTATCCATGCGAAAATTTGAATTTAATGCGATTTTTGTCCCCGCGGGTCCCATTCCCTTTAATAACTTTTGCGCCCCCACTCATGTTTTAATTCACTGACTCATTCACCCAATTATGATATATTCATTCAGTGACCTCGCCAGCAACGTAGTACATTACAACCATAGATGTTTTCATGTTTCTGTATGATGTGCTATTGGCTTATTTTGACTCGAGTTCAATGACCTTTCGACTTTTCAAGGAAAATTCAGAGAAATCGTGGTTATTTATGTTATCCATCATTGTTACCACCCCATCTATAGCTATTGATGGTGTCAGTAGTTTCAACATTCTTGTTTGATATGTCCACTCCACTGTCCAGAAATGAATGTTATCTTGACATTTCGTAAAATTCTTAACAATTCATTTTCATAACAATTGATCGAATGCTTTGCCACGATTTATCAATAAAAATTGGAAAAATTTCTATTCTATTTCCTCGGTAGTCACAGCGATCATTTCGTTCTCAATCTCAATTCAGTTTACGATTGAAATAAGGATTTCTTGTTCTTGTACCTTAAGTACTTCCACTTCAATAATTAAGTAGTTAAATGACCTCGAAGTAAGTCATTTTTGTAATCCGTAGTAGGATAAACGGAACGATTATGAGCCGCCGGGGACGATTCCTCCCCCTAAACGAAAACGCGCCTGAAGCATGGATAGAATAACCGAGAGCCATTTCGCGTGGACGTTTCAGAAGAGGTCGTTCGACGTATCGAGAATTGCTAATTCGTGACATGCGATCGTCATATTGCACCGCGATCATTACTCAAAACACTTTCAAATCGGTCACATTATATTCGACTAATGTCGTTTTATGTTGCGGCATATGTTCCGCGTTTGAAAAGTTCCGTTATCGCCGTTTTTGCCGGCGTTCGTTTGTTTTTCTTTTTTTGCGGATAACGGCTCACGAAAATGATTACGAGCACGCTAATTTTTCATTACGATTGAATCACGAGTTATGATGATGATGATGATGATGATGATGATGATGACGACGATGATGGTGATATTTTTTGTCCCGTCTGCTTTTGATATTTATAACAACTGCAACGAACTGCGTTATAGTCGACTGAGACAATAAGTAAGAATGCAGAACCCGAGTCAATAAATCCAGGGGCGCAGCGTTTCTATAGATCGGCGCGCTACGTGTCTGCCAACGCGCGTATCTGATAATCTATTCTATGTCATCAGTTTTTCTGTTGTGTCTTCGAAAAATCTGTGCTTTCAGAGAATAGAACAAAACAACGACGGCATGCGTTATATGCACGATAATTTTCTATAGACGTTATCGGACTGAATCTAAAAAAATTTCAACTCTACTCAAGTACAACATTCTTGACTACTCTATCTCATGGGCGTCCCCAGGATTTTTTTAGGGAGTTTGTTTTCTGGAATAGAGGGGGTCTGGCGGTCTAACCCCAGAAGATTTTTGAAAATTTCGTGCAAGCAGGCGCGTTCTGGTAAAGGCCGAGGCCGATAGGTAGACTGGTTCTCATTTACTTTGCATGTATCGATTTTATTTTGCTAAATTAGCAAATGCAGACCATGTGCCTAAGGTCGTTGACGTTTGAAAATTCAAAAAGGGGGTTCGTTCGAACTACCGAACTCCCCTAGGGATGCCCATGTATCTGGCAATGGACTACTTTTCTGTAATACATGTATATTTTGATTATGGCACACCACATTTTTAGAAATTTGGTTGGACTGCAACGTTATTTTGCAGAAATTCCAATGATTTTGGGTTCGAAATCGTGGCAAATTCTCGCTCATAATTACGAATTAGCAATTATACTTTTTATGGATCGTGAACTTATTTTCGCTTATAGAAAAAATGAGTAATGAAAAATAGTAAATGAATTGTTGACTAGATACTCAGGTGCTTTTGAAACTGAAGTGCTTAATGTGTGTGTACTTCCTCCCGTATTTGCGCTGTATTCAAACTAGATTTATTTCTGTTTTAAAACGTCAATCCGAATTTGATAAACAGGAAAAAGCTGTTTTTAAGAAGGGGACATTTTTGAGTGTGTCTGCGCGACGTGTCTGACAGAAATCCCGCGTATGTCGCGATAACAACCCGGAGTAGAACCTGAAAAATTACAGTTCATCGCATCTCGTCAAAAGCACGACCACTCCAAATGCTCCTGCGTCGGACATGAGCACTGTTGAATTTCTATCAAGTATATGTACATGCAACTTGCGTGTATTGACATATGACAATTTTTCGCTTCGCATCGGAACGCGCACGGATAGCTTAGATTATCATCGTAGGGATTCTTACGTCTTTTTCGCTAACCTGGACAATATTTCAAAATTTCTCATGAAAAAATTCTTGTCTGAATATCGTCGATGCATGTGATAATATTTCACTACACAAAAAATCTTAACACTATTAGAACTCGAATGTTACTTAAGCATGATTGCCTTCACCTCTACCAGGTTAGGTAATTAAGGAAATTAGAATCCTATTTTTAAACATGCTCCAAGGATGATTAAACTGAATTGTCAATTTCCGTAGCTTCATAGCTCACAGTTGATATAGTATTTCATTTAAAAAAAGATGCACTCTATCACTGCGTCATATCAGCAACTTGACACAATCATCTTCCCCATTCAGCTTACAATCTCCAAGAGATTTTCTGGGCAGACCCATTTAAGTATGAAGACCACAGGGTGCAAGGGGTTTGCACTCCTCCCCCTTAAAAGTCGAGGACCCTTAAATTTCACGGGAAAATGAATATTAAACTGAAACCTTAAAAAAGTTTTGAATTCATTAGCTTGTCCTCTGTATTTCCAAAAATTGGCTAACGTGTGCCCTTTTGACTATATGCTGTGCTTTATCCTGAGGGGGGGGGGGCACCCCTCCGTGAATCAGACCCTAGATCCGCCCTGTAACCCAAAAAACTTAAACACTAATTCACTTTTCATTTTCCCTACAACTTTGCCTAAATCATAATAATGTTCTCAAATTTCCAAAATACTCATGCGCTACGAAAAGAAACTCGAGACAAAATTTGTTTGAAATTCGACCTATGACTTTTCTTCGCTTGAAGTTGTATATTTCATCACAGTCGACGTAATCTAGCACCGTTTCGTGGATATAATGAGGCTTTATTTCCGCGGACTACTCGCGGTCGATCCGTTATTGGGTAAGCCACCGGATATACTTTACGCCAGTTAATTACATAGCCACCTTCCACCAGAGTTTTCTTGTCATTGATTATGGCGTACGTATACATATTACTCGCGAGTGACAATGATCAATGAATGTTTTCGATCCTCCTCGTAGTAACGATGACGATATATACTACGGAGTTGTTTTTATGTCTTTGAATTTCCAGGGCACTCCGATGATTTATACCGGGGAAGCGCTCTTTGTTTTTCTGCAACATCTGATCGCGGAAACAAATTCAATGAAATTTTATTACGTACATCGTACTGCAAGAACGATAATCCATTCATTAGTGGCATTAATATTTGTTTTAGGTATCATAATTGGCTTCATTCTTTTTACTAAACTCACTTTCAATTTGGATGGTTTTGTTCAAGATCCATCCCCCTCTCAAAGAAGCTCCCTCAGGAAACAATTCCCAATATTATCACGAGTGCATGAAATTCATTTCTATATGACAATTTTGTATGTATCTTCATTACAAACGTAATGATGTTTGCCATGATCTACACAAGTTGAGTAGCTAGCTGAAGGTTATGTTGATAAATACTGGCAATTCTCTTTTTATCTCCAGCAGCTGAATACATATATCTTATCCCAGGTGTTTGAGCAGGGTTATTCTCAACATAACGACTACTTGGGAATGAATATCTTTTGCCCACAATGTTCAATTTCACCTCGGTAGACCTGCTGATTCGACTGGGAGTTGAGGAAGTGTGGGAAAGTTTACAGGTGTTCCATGTATCTTAGAGCTACTCAGGCCATTGTCGACTCATAGCTAAGTGAACCAGCCACAATCTAATTCTCTTAGCTTTTAAGAAGTAAAAGGATCTACTTCGATATCTCAGACTCTGAGAACAGAGCACCACTTCTGCAATGCCGAAGATGGCACCACAGTACAGCGTTAAAAGCACTTAATTTATTGCTGGAACCAAAAGCAGTGATGGGGCCTACTGAATGACTTTTATGTATTATTTATTCCCTGTGCAAAAAACTGTTGATGCGGATCCAGACTGAGGGGTGTGTTGGTAGCAAATGCAACCCCCACAAAAATGCAAGTTCCGCTATTTTTCTTCAAACAAACATTTTTAGACTTCATTATCACTTGATTCTCAGTTGTTTTTTACTTCAGTATCTCTAAAATCATCCGGGAAATGCATCTAGAACGCTTCAGATTTTCATGATATTTTTGAGGGATGCTGCCAAATGCTTTGCGCCTGTAGCGTTTGCGAATGACTTCCACCTAGGCTATATTCACATAAAGGCCTGTCATCACCAGGGGAATTAGTAATAAAAAACCAACTTGAAACCAACATCATATAATCGATATATATCCTTAATTTCCGATATGCGGCTTTGAAGTTGCCCGTCCGCTCTTTCCGAGAACTCGTAAGTTTCACCTCGTTTATGGCTTAACTTATTACCTGAGCCGGCACGGCTTGATTCTAAGTCCCGCTGAGCCAACGTCTTTTTATCGATAAGCGCTAATAATAATAAATCTATAGTCGCTCTTGCCACTGCGTCTCGTCATCCCTGCATCGCCGTTATCCCCAGATTCGCTCGAGGCTGCTACACGTTTAAGCCTCTGATTAACACTAGGGTTTGAATGCATCGGAAAAAATCTTCAATTTCGATCCAGGACACTGGTAAACACACGCGGTAGAAGATAATCAGGAGACGATCAACACGTGTTTGTTGTAAAAAAAACGTGAATGCAGAGGTGGTTGCTATTCTAGATGTTCTATACCGAACTAAACCATTAGGAATGGTAATCAATACCGTATTCAATATATTTATAAGCTCATCGATATTGTGCCTGGATTTTGAAAGTAAGGTTGTTATTCAAAAGTGTTATCGGAGATAAAATTAACCAAAATCAATATCGAACGTTGTTATTCAAGATGCTATATGTTCGTTATGACACATACCCTGGTTTAGGTGTTTGAACTACACCGCATTCAATCAAATTTTTTTTCACAAGACGCTTTTTCACGGACACTTTTTTATTGATCGATGGAATGAATATTTTACTGTTTACAGGCAAGTCTGATTCTTTTTTTTTTGGTTGATATATTTCTGCAATTTATTACAACGCCTACCAGAGAACCCATAAACGTCACAGTACATTTGTTAGGCGATAGAGTCGTTTGGATGATAGTTTATGGTTTCAGAATTTTTGTCTCTATATCGTGGCACAGGACATGGCTCATATTATACAAAAGTGCATATATTTATGCCTAAAAATTCTAGAACCTGGAATTCTGGTGCACTTCAGCATCAATACTAATTTCAGCTGCCTTCACACTATCACTAGTTAGTCCATTTAAATTTTGCTCATACCTGGAACGGACCAATTTAGAATCGACCAAATCGATGCTGTGCATTCACACACGTTACAGGTCCAGCTAGTTGCAATATAGCCAGCCAGACTTCACTTGTGACAAAGTTTGGTCCGTTCCAATGAACGGATGATATTGGAATGGACTGAAAAGGACTGAGACCGTGCTAAACAACAGTGTATGAACACAGTTATAATTGCTGAACCACATACAGTTTATCATTGTCAATCATTTCATCCTATTGGTATTAGATGTAGTTGCAGAAGTAAGATTTGGTAAGATGCAGTAGTAGTCTGGTAACAGTTTAAAGCTCATGCATGGCATCTGTCTTATAGTTCCAGATACATCTGGTAACAGATTACGTGTCAAGATGCAACTTAATGGTTGCAAATAATATGTATTTATATATGCATCTCTGTTAGCAGGTTGTTTAGCATCTGCCTAGTTACAGATTAATTACACTTAATGATGCATTTGTTTTTGGTAACAGGTTACTTGTCATGATGCATCTCTCACAGCAAGTTGCTAAGCATCTGTCCCGTTACAGATTACAGTTATTCATGCATCTGTTTGGTAACAGGTTACAGGTCATGGTGCATCTCTGACTGCAGGTTTTATGACATCTGTCTGGTTACGGATTGCATCAGTCTTGCTATGATTTTTCTGGTTACATCTGGTTTTAAACTACATTGCATACAATTACAGGTTACAAATTACAATGCATCGGCTGCTTTTACAGTAAACCGCATCCTCACAGCATCCCGGGCTTTTAATTCATTGATGATGGCGAAATGAGTCTATCATCGAATAAATGCGAATACCATTGTTTTCATTGAAAATAGTTTCTATCATTTCGGATTGACGAACTGTACGTACAACACGGCCGCCGAGGTTGACAGGGCATCGCGCCACTTGCAGCATCTCGTATTTCATTGATGTGCTGAGTCATCAGACCAGGCAATATACACGCTTGTCGTCAGTTGATGTTTGTTACAGATTGAGCCATTGGCAGGTATACAACTTCTAATATAAGCTGCTGTAACAGTGCCTTGCAAATTCTTGTCGGCTGAATTTGACGGTTTTGTCATGGTGGCAAAGGAGAAGGAAGTTGATATGTCCCATATGGAATCGGTTAACTCTTGATCCCAAATGTATTGGGAGTGGTTTAGAAGTTAAAGTTTCTGATTTGGCCTTTGCAATTACTTGCTAACTATTTGTGATACTTCAAATGCGTAAATCAAAGTTGGCTTTAATGCAAGTAGCTGACTGAATGTTATTGATGATGGGCGCTATCATTAGTAGCCTCTTAATTCAACTTTACGATCTAATCAAAAATGAATGGCGTATTAAAACGACTTAGTTACTTTCATTGCGAAATCCGAAATGTATCCTTGCGGGACCAGGGACTCTCGTACTAGCGCATGTAAGCCAATGCCAGGAGACCAATTGATTAGGTAGTGTTCAATTTCCACATGGATTGAATGATGGCTTTCGCGAATGCGTCTCTGAATAACGATGAAAAATACTCGCATGATTTCCTGCCGAGTCTTGTCCCTTTGGAGACTGTGTTGTACAATATTTGATGGATTTCGTTCAAGTTATCTCCTATTTACAGTGGTTGCGCAATCCCATTTCAGCATACTAACAGTGACCATCTGGGAGTCATGGTCTGGTGAATATTTTGAAAATCGTTTTTACATTATACGCAACTGATTTGCACGCTGCACTCATGGTAAATGCGCCTTTTGGAGGTACATTCATGGATTTGTGAAGCAGAACGAACTTGTTTGTGATGTTGCTAACAGTTATACCAAAAACCAAGACCACCAAGAATACATCAAGCCATAGGCAACAACGGTTCTCGGGATCATATCAGGCTCGAACTTGAACTCCGAAATAACTATGCATTAGTTCCCATTGCATTTTGGATATGTTGTATCTAAGGCCAATAGCTAGATTTTGTCCAGACAACTTTTTGATTTTCGACCCAGTTCCTCAGCTTTGAGGTCATCTTCAAGGTCATGTCATTTTTAGTGCCTAGTTCTGCCGCTAGGTGGTGCACTGGGCCCATACTTGGCACTGCACATCTAGAAACCCATACTTATATTGTACCCGATTTCATCAAGATCGACCTGCTTTCAACGAAGCTAAGTAGCTGAAAGACAAATAAGCAGACAGACAGACAAGAATAAGGGTCTCACAGACGCCTGAGAACCAAAAAACCAGGAAACGGATGAACAAATCCATATTTCAGCGTTGCTCAAGTCTTTGTTTTTACATTTGACACTTGTAATGGTGCAACAAGCTGTCATTACTGTAAGCACTAACAATGCCTGTGGCTAGGCGTAACGCGAATGATTTGTGTTATTCAAGACGGGATGTATTTTTCTTTATATGATGTCAACAATTTTCTATTAAATGCCTCTCGTAAACTTGATATTTTAGTAGCGAAGAATCTCGTCGTACGTCCGTGCGGCTTTATACTCGAAAACGTATTTTATGCGACTGTAAAACCGTCGATTGGTTCGCGTTGAATCTTGAAACAATGAGCAACAAATCATATAATGCATCGCTGCCGTTTAAAAACGAATCGCAATAAAATGGGACTCAATGTCTCTGTATCGGCGAAATATTCCAACCCCTGAATCACAATATCTTCAATTAACCGTCGGACTGGGAATTGACTGGCTGCGTTTGACATTTTTCTTCGATATTGATTTATCCAGTTATTATTTTCTTGTAAAAGGAAGTACGACGCGATAAATCATCCGGTAAAAACACATGTTTCATTCGCGCGCGGCCGAAATTATTTTCCTTCCGCGCGAAAAAGCGATCAATTCACCGCGCTATGCGGCGGTGTCATCTCGGACATGTCCATCTGACACATCAGGTAATGGCTTAGTCGTGTCTGGCAGTTTCAATTAACCGTACGATCTCCGATTTACATACTAGTTCCTGAGAAGGTATCTCTCCGAGAAAAAATAACAGCTTTTTTCGTGTTCGTACGCGTTCATCGACTTACTGGACAAAACCCGATGTCAGTGAATCAGACTTGAGTGGATTTCTGATGTTTTGAATGACTTGCCATGATGGATTCGATTAAAAATGGTATAGACTTATATTAGATTTATCTATCCATGAAATTATTAATTTAAAATCATTTTAACGACTTAACTCTGGATATATTAGAGACTTGCATCAAGCCTTTCGACGGTCACTGCGGTCTTGACCTCGATAGTGACATCACGACAGGCAAGTCTTGTATATATCCAGAGTGTGAAGTCGTTAGAATGAGTTTGATTTCAAAAATGGTATAATTGTCTCCATAATTCATACAAGCTGTTGACAAAGAGATTAGATAGTGTTTTAGATGATTCGATATTGCGAAATCGTTCGACACGCCAGCTCGGCGCTGTTTTTTTTTCTCGTTGTAAATTGATAAAAAATAGATTATACGGCGCGGCGCGCGATCGACAAACCGGCATTCGATATTATATAGCATGTCGGTGAATTGCTGGCGGCCTACAGGCCTATAATGTTCGCGTTTTGAGCGTCTTGTCATTGGGATCATTTGATTATCGAGTAATACTTGAGCCGCGGCCATTTATCATGCCAACCGAGCCGTGAATCGTCTCCGGGATTTCGCAGCTTCGAGACGATCGTGACCAATAGAAAAGGTCTTCGTCGTATCGATTGCGTAGTATCGCCTTTCTCGATGGATACGATAATTACCGTTTCCCCCAAGACAATGTTTTATGCAAAGCGCCGATGACTAATCTCGTTCGCGCTCTTGCTCGTCGTGTTTTGTTCTACATAGTACATATTTTTTTTTTCTCTGTCTAGAAATGATGTCAGATATTCGTTTGAAGGACTCGATCAAAGTGGTATCCGCGCTGCAGCCGAATCAGTTTTCTATACCGCCACGTGCGCGATGCAACGTTTAATCCCATGAAATAAAGCCGGAAAAGGTTTTCGATACTTCTCCCTTTTTCCTGAAATGTATTTCGAAAGGAAATTAAAATTTCAGTAAGGAGACTTTTTTCTCCAATATTTCATATTCACGGAGAAGAATCGATGACGGTTTTGTGATAACGCAGTTTACCATACAGGTTTCCATTTTGCAGATTTTGATTGGTGTACTTCAAGCGAGGGAGCATTTTCATTTCCAGCATTTTCAAACTTCGAAATACTTGGAAAACTATGTTTTCAGGTATCAGTTATAGAATTGAAATTTGATAAATGTATTGACGTAATGGTATAGGAATGATATCATTCATTCATTCATGTTCATTCTTATTACTGAAATAAGTGTTTTCTAAGAATTGTTATGCTGATTTCTACTGCAGTCAACAATCAATTCCAGTCATTCCGATTCGTATTTGCTATTATCGTCATCATCACTATCGTTAGCGATAACTCAATGATTACAGCGAGACCGGTGCGACGTTTAGACTTATAGTCACCCCCGGTCGGGTCATCTCGGCGTGTATCGCGTGCTGAATCGCCATTGATGTATAAATCGACTCCGAGAGCTGCTGTTATAACCTCGTGTCTCCGATGGTCAGTGAATACATTCGGACGTCTCCCGTGTATTGGAATCATCGGCCACTCGCCTGACCGAGAGATCCCGGTAAAGAATTGATTAATGGATTAATCGAGCCCAATTTATGTATCACATTAGCACGGCTTTACACGTGTAAACATTCATCATCTGTATCATTATGTTCTTCCCTTGATGGCTATTAATTCTTATTGACAACTTGTCTGATTGACACGCGAGAGTCTTAACTATTACTATGGATATATTTGTATATTTTGGTAATATTGTTAGTTTCCCCGTCTAGCAAGTGTCTGAAAGTGTATCCATACCAGATCGGTGTTGGATGACCTTTCGTTTGAAGAACTTGCGCTTTATTATGCTCGCAACTGAACTGTGGACCGTTTTCTGAAATATTTCCGATGCCACGCTAAATCCATCTACGGATGGAAGATAGAAAACTGTTTGCTATTCGACGAGGAGTTCAGATAGGTCTGATATCAAAACGTATCTCAAAGTGTGAAGCTGTTTTCTGTATTACTGATCATTATCTCAGTTGTGTTTCACTCGATGTGCTGGCAGATCATTGATTTCGTTTAGTCTAGTCCCATCATCGGCAGTCTCATAAAACTCTCATCGAGAGAGAGAGAGCTAACAGCAGGAAACATCAACGGATAGACTAAAAGACATTTGCATTCGGTGCCGTCGTCTCACTAGTCGTCCCCAGGAATTCAACTTCTACATAAGTTCTAATCTTGAATCACGCTTAGAAAATGTTTCTCATGCGTTTTCGTACCAGATAATGATCTTTATGGCACGGCATACTATTCGTAGTGTTTGCTTACCTTCTTATTAAACCGTGGAAGTCCATCGTAAAAATAAGCTTTCTGCCCTCGAAAATGAAGTCGTTTTATCTTTCGGTTATCTTAAACTAATATTTCTAGATCTGACGGAAATTTGATTTCACATCAACGCTCATCATCTTGAAATCCACATAGTTTAAGAAAATAAGATTTACAACAGGGTACAAAGATTTTAGGTGCTTCATTACAAGCAACTGACATCCGTCATAGAAATCCCGAATACTACATTTGTCGGACTTGATGATGCTATGACTGATGTTGCGAGTTCTGGTGAGATTTCGTCTTCAATTTTGTGATGAATTGTTTCAGCAGTAAATTGTTCAATTATTTAGGTCTTAAGCCCTGGTTACGAACTGACAGGTCGTGCGCGTAGTTCCCTCCTTCGCATTCACTGATTGCCAGCGGAGAAAGCAATTTTTTCATTATTTTGATCAATGGATGCGTAAATGATGCTCGAGGAAGACAATAAACATTCCACTCTCTCTAGTCCGAGCTGATTTGTGGAGTATTCGATGTACGCTAACTGGACGCTGGAATTTGATTAAGGTTCCCGTCGTATTATGCATTTTCTCATTAATGCGCCGGATCATGGCTGCCGTACGTGTCGGCGTTGCTTGATCAACCACCTGAAAAATGCCAGACCGCTTTATTTATGTGACCGCTTTATTTATGTGACCATTTTCTGCGCCCGCGCCGCAGTAAAAGGACCAAGTGGATCGCTGATTTTTTTATACGCGTCGAATAATGGATGCGTTATGGTAGTGGCAATATTGCTGTTGTTTTTACCTGCCCTCAGTCGCTGATGGCTAAACGTCACAAATTCAGAACACAATGACCTAATGATACCATTACGTCTTCGAAGCTTTTAACCCATTCATCGCTACTGACGTGTAGCGCTATATGATAATAGCCAGTCAGGTGATGGAATTTTCGTAAGGTCAGCTCGGGTAGACGAGCTATGCGGCAAATGCGACCAACTATTCGTGGATTACCGATCGAAGCATAACGAGAAATTGTGTAAGGTCATCTAGGGTCAGACCGCGACTTGGCACTGACCCATCATAGCAGAACAACTGATTGATGCATACCTAGACATACCAGTGAAGCATACCAAATGACTTTTAGATCCAAAATCCACTTCAGCTATTTGGTTGAAGATATCTGCAGATATTTTTAACCCTTTATAACCCTTTGATTTGATAATAAAAGGAATTTTGGCTTAGGTTTTTTTAAATCTTGAAATAGTTATCTATTTGATTGGTTGATTTGCTCTGATTTGTTTTGATTTGGTGTCCCTTACAAACCCACCACACCTACTGGGAGTGAAACAGGATTCGATTTTGAAATCCGAAATCGAAGTACATATATAGTTGCGCCATCGGTGGTCGAATTTAGAGAATTTTGTTTCTGTTTAAGTCAAAGTACCAACTTGATATGGCACATTTCTCTATTCGATCGACGCGAAAAAATCGATAGCTTCGATGATTTATGGCAACTCTTTTGAATTCAAATGAAATCGTTCCGTCTTGGATTATGAACATCGCGACAGCTCCTCATATGAATGACAAAGGTCTGAAGAAGAGAATCGGCTTTTCTTGTTTAATGTGTGGTTGACGGTTGACGACGATGCAACATTTACGACTAAAGCACTAAGAACAAGGGATTTAATTAAACCAATAGTCGAGTATACTTGTTTTTCGAGTATTTGCAGTGTATTGAAGAACAAGGCCTCGAAGCCGGAAGTTGTATAGATCAACATCTTAAGCGATAAATATTCTCATTGTAATCTGACATTCGATGAAGTTAATTAAAGTTAATATACGCGGATATTATGCGAATTTCGAGTACTGTTTTAACACTAGTATGAAAAGGATGTTTCACGATGATGCTTGGTATCGAGATGGCTGAAATTTGTGTCGCGCGCGCTGATCGGAAAAACTACTTCGAAAGATGACGCCGCCTCGAGCGTGTTCTGCACGAAAATTAGTCATATTTGTAGATGGCTCTTGTCGTTCTTATTGGTGCCGTATTTAAACATCTTGATGGCTTGATAATTAATGTGTGGACGTGACGTGGTTGAGAGACCGAAACCAGAAATCTTTACACAAACGCCGAGTCCAGCCACGTTCAATGATACTTGTTTTTTTAGGAAACTTAATGCTCGTATGTCATCTGGTGTATCATCCGGTTATTTCTCCGATCAGTCGGATGATATTAATTTCTATTCAGATTTTTAACGATTGTCATATATTGATGCAAATTACTGTTTATTTGGCATAATAAAAATCCACTATGTACAGATTTAAAATTTTTAAAACCAAGAATTTATTCAATCAAAAATTTGAAAAGACAACGCTTCGAACAGTGACTAGAGATCAACGTCAGTTATTCCCTCACACCTGACAATTATCTCTTGTAAGAGTTTGGAACATCGTTGTCATTTTGAATATTTGATTGAATAAATTATTTATCAACTATCCTCCATCTTGGAGTGTGGTTATTATACTGCACTGCCATTTCATTGTTAATCAAGCATATCATTCTTTATATTATTGACAATATTACTAACCTTACAGAAGATGATTCTGAAATAGTTAACTTAAACAATTTGGCTTCAGATCCCTAATTTGATACACAACGCGGCTAATCTATGGAAATTAATGTTTTCTTTTGAATCAAGCATCTATCTTCCTTGTCATATGGAAAAGCTGCCTATTTTGTTGTAGGAATTGAAAAAATTGGACTCCTATGAAAGGAATTCATATGTGATACGTAGTTGGTTTCCAAAACGCAACTCAAGAGGTTGTTATTATTTGTAATACCAACAATGTCGAGGCTTTGAAAAAACAACGATATTCTGGTATGAGAAAAGCCGCGCTGATACTCGCCGTGGTGACAGTGCTGAGCGGTAAAGCTTGTACAGCCCTTCCTTCAGGGTGGATCTCGAGATGCAGAGTAAAGGACAAATGGTTGATGATGATGTAACCTGGGAGCGTGTTCTGTCGTCATCATCGCCGAGTTGATGTTAGAGTTGTGTTTACTCTTTTCGTCACCATGGCTACAGAGTTGTTGAGTTACCGGCAAGTTACAGCTACGAATCTGAAACTTATCCCTCCCGCCAGAAATCTGATTATTGTCATTTTATGACGGCAACAAAAATAGCAAGATCGAGATTTTCAATAGGATTTGAATAATTGAATTCTATTGATGGGCCGCCGAGAAGGCGCTCGTTGAATCTGTCAAACCTATACAGTGCTGATCATAGTGAAATACCATGTTGAAGCAAACTCAAGTGCTAACTCGAAATTTGATGCTGTTCATCCTGTTTCGTATACAATTACATGAATTAAGTGAGTTAGAATTGAATTTTTAGCAAATTAAAAGGTTTGACCAAGTATAATTAGGCCTGATAACCCAGCAGTCACTGTTGCACGAAACAGGTGTTAATGCACAAAGGCTGCATGGAAGCATGGACTGTTGTTTTTTTTTTCTAAAAGTTTGCAATGTTATGAAATCAAAACATATTCCTTTGTTTGGATTCACGGGCTCGGCTTTCATGTTTTATTAGCTCAGATCATCAAACAGGAGGTGATGATGATGATGATCGATAAGCATTCGTCCAAGTGGCAAAGAGCAAGCTCTAGACACCTATCATTATACAGCGCGATAAGCTATTCTCTTACTCTTTCTAGTACTGTCTAGTGCTTTCATCTGAACAACAATGAAAGCGTTTATTTTTAACGGTGTATTTGTGCTGGCGGCTAATCACCGGTGCAGATCGGTGGTGTTTGCTCAAATATATCGGTGCTAATTCTAAAAATACGGCCTCGCGTGCTTTCCACGTTTCCGTTCCGGTTGTTTGGAGACTTCAGGGAGGGGCGGATCCAAGGGGAGGGTGCCGGGGTGCGCACCCCCCAAAAGTGTCTAGTTGCCCTGAAATTTTACGGTAAAATGAAACATATTTCCTCACGATGAGTTCCCGATGAGCTTTCTTTCGGAGTACCCTTTTATTATGTTGATATGCCCTATTTCGCGGTGCACCACTTCCTGAATCAGACCCTAGATCCGCCCTGAAATCCTTGGGCCAGTTTTTCAAACTGGTATTACCTTTAACCCGGGGGCTAACTTAATTCATTTTCAACTTAGTTAGCCCCCGCCGGGGGCGGATCTAGGGGGTGAATAGGGTTGATAGCCACCCCTCAAATACCTTCCAAACAATTTTCATAAGGGGCTTTTTGGTGTAAATAGCCTATCTCTAAGAAGATGAAATAAGAATGTTAGCTGCCTCAGATTCAGAACTAACAGTAGCGTTGTGACTTTGTATTATATACCTATTGTATGATGCCGTATGCTACGAGCAATCATCGAGATGATTCGACGCTCGGACTACGCCGCTGAGCGGCTCGCTAGTCGCAGTCTCTTCATTACGTTTTGTCAGCCACCCCCCTTTGAAAAATCTGCCCCTGCCCAGGTTAAAGGTAATACCGGTGTATAAAACCGGGCCCTTGGTTATATCTACTTAGGGGTATTGGAAACCAATTTTGATTACAGCAGGTGCCGAGTGATTGCAGCGTTTTGGATTTATGGCAAAAATAACATAGTTTATTAGCATAGTCTGTGTGACGAATGAATGAATGAATGGAGCTGTAGAAATTGTAAAATCATTAGCGCTTCGTGCAGCATTTCCCAGGGTTGCCACAATCTTGCAGCGGTCATTGTGCGAAGTGATTCTACCACTCTCCCTCTAGCTCGCAGACTCTACGAGAGAGAGAGAGAGAGAGAGAGAGAGAGAGAGAGAGAGAGAGAGAGAGAGAGAGAGAGAGAGAGAGAGAGAGAGAGAGCGTACGAGCGTTAAACCGTCATTAAGCACAGATTACCATCTCCCCAGTGAAATTTTGCATCCTTTTATTATATCCGTCGTTGAAAAAAAGTATGAGGGTTGTCATGGTAAAGCGATTATAGGCGGTGCGCTCACTTTACCTGGAAAATTTTCGATTCGAAAAAAAAGTGTTCGTTCGTTCGTTAGTTTCTAGGCACTGCAAATGAAATGACATTTAAAATAGATACGAGTTGATATATAAATATATCTGTTTGATCAATCTTTAAGTATCATGTAGATGAATGAAACGCTTTGATGTTGATTGCTTTCCAGATATATTTTTTTTCATTCGCATAAAACCGAAATGATAAAGTAAGGATTTTTAAAAGAACATTCTAAAGCTATGCGCGTTCAATTTTAACCATTCGTGACTTTTGAAATTTTACTTTGATGCGATTCTAAATACGTAACAGAACCTGTAGAAAATTCCAGTTTTTTTTCGAAGGCGTAATCAAGTCGTTACCGAATAGTGATGCAGCCCGAGCAAAATGAAATGAAAGTGTTATAGTACCGCACGATCGGGCTTAAATAATTTTATTGCCGTTATACTACTGTAAAACGGCATTAACGGTGTCTGGGCTGGCTGATAGATCGGACTGACTTAATTTGATTTCTGAATCTTCCACTCGGTTTTATTACGCCTAAAGTAGGAAATTTGTCCAGGCATTCTCATTCAATTAACTGCATGGATTGCGTAGATTAACTTACGCGATGAAAAAAAAAGTCGCGCGTAAGAGTCTGGCTCGTATTTAGGGAAACTGCACAATTCGGCCAAAAGAACGGCATTCTCCATTAATTTCTAGTCCGACTTGAATTTCAAAATCTAATCTTGAACTGCTGGCTTATTCATTGATAGACTGAACAGTCACAAATACTAACAGAGTGGCCACTGACCTGGAAAACCTGGAAAACTCAGGGAATCAGAAAAATCTAGAAAAATCAGAACTCAAGGAATTTGACAAGTTTTGCAAAAAAACCATACAATCCTTTATCAATAGGTGATTCATAAAAGGATGAATAAGTTATTTACATTTTACATATTTACACAGTAACATTTTAAACCACGAAATTTCTCCAATTCACTCAGTGAATTTTGTGTAATCGGGGAAAACACTCGTAAACGGGATTTGTAAATTGTTGGAAAGTGGCCACTATGTTTGAGCACTACACTTTACTCAAAAATTTTGAAATAATGATGAATCTGATCTTTCAGATAAATCATAATTCAAATATCAAATGATGACGAAGACGTTTGCTTCATGTAGCAATCTTGAATTTCTGCTTGCATGACATGACTTCATTTTTCGCAGCCTTGGTGCTCCATGTTTTGAATATAGAATTCGCGCAACTCGCGCAACAGGACCACTGGACGACGAAACCACGCATTCAGTCACAGATCTAGATGTAAATGAAGTTTCTTCGTCGCGCACGACATTCAAACATTAGCTCAGGATTCCGTGCGCGAAGAGATCGCTGATATCTGCCGAGATCTCTGATATCTGCCGAGATCTCTCCGCCGTTGTCGACTTTCAGGCATTCGATAAACGTTCGAATCGCCCAGAATCCGTACGAGTCGAGCGCCCGTCGGGCACGCGCGCAATTATTTCAATTGAAATCAAGCCCGAATTTCTCGGGTCGATTGTAATTCTTTTAGAGAAAAATCATCGCTGATGAAAATGAAGACTGAAACGGCCCCTCCTCTGAGTACTGAAATATGTTTACTGAGACGGTCCCATTAATATGCAGAGCTGCTAACTGTCCCTGAAAATGGCTCACTGTCCCTGATGGTGTTTTTAAAATCTCTTGCTGTCCCTGAAACAATTTTCCACTGTCCCTCTAAAGATCGTTCTAATTTTTTCTAATAACGTCCCTGAAAATTTACTTCTTTTTGTCCCTGATGTGGTAATTGATAGGTTGGCAGGTCGGAATACGCAGGGGTGGATCCAGGCTAACGCTACTACTGCTACCGCTAGTACTCTCACACTTCGTATTTAATGTGAATGATTCTTTTTTAAACAGGTCAAAATGTCATATTTTGTGGATGCGGAGAAGGATTCGGTGCCGAAAATTGACTCAGATTGCATCTCAGAGCCCTAGAAATCCTACGATATACGTGACCTTCCACAGCTGAGCAGTACTCAGAAACCTACGCTAGATCCGCCCCTGATACGTGATTTCATACTAATTTAGACCACGCTGCGATTTTCATGAAAAAAGATATCGTTTCAATGACTTCATCCGACGCGCGGCAGCGTTACGGTTTTATTTTCATATTTGATACTAATCGAAAAAGCTGCTGCTGCGGCGGCGGCCGTTATACATTAATTACATGCTAAACCTGTGCTGATAAAACCTGCACAGTCTCGCGCGCAACCACCCAAACAATGAGTCATCGGCACAAGCCGAAGGACTCTGATGATCTGTACGTTAACCATAAATTGATTGGATCAGCGCCGCGCGGCACTGATCACACTGGTTCAGGTAAACGCGATAGGAAGAGAATATTGCCAGCCACGCGCCAGCTCACCGAGCGAGAGAGGCGGCAATCTTAAATCCCTTGATTTACTCTGCTCCTGATATCTGACTAATAAATAAACCTAACGTCTCACATGTGAGACATCATCGAAAGCCGCATATCCGCTGTTGGATAAGCTCGATGCGCAATTGTTTTTTTTTTTTTCTTAAAGCACGATTGGTGAGAATTATAGCGATGACTACTAATGAAGCTAATAAAAGACTGCAATGACAAGATGTCCTATACGCTATCCAACTTTATCTAAGTGATGGGATAATCAATTGATATTATGTTATTGATTAGTGAAAATTATAGCAGCAGAATGTGAAGTTGTGCAACTTTCGATTGATTTTGTATTGACTAATATCATCAAAAAATCATTAACGCTATTAATATAGTCTTTATGAATTTTTGATATCATACATTGAAAAAAGAGTTAAAGAGAATAGACCTTATTAGGCAAGATGTTATGAAACCTGAAACTCGGGGGGCTGTGATAAATGGACCATTTTTCTTATTCTGGATCTTAAAAATGGATCAGATAAATAAACATTACAAAGCCTTAGCCTATTCCGCTTGAAATCTAGCTGCCGCAAATGGCTTACATGTCTGAAATGAGTTCCACAGTTGTGTACTTATTGACTGAAATATCCTAAATGAATTCCTAAACCATTGATCGAATGCCGGCAATACAGCTCTTCTTTATGATCTTACATCATACCTCTAAGTAGCGACCCTACCCTAAGCTCATAAAGCTGTTGCTTGTCCTTCCCAATTTATTTCAATTCAGGAGAGGATGGCACTCAAAAATTCAATTTGCCAATCAGAAATATTGAAAAAAGCTTCATAGAAATAACCTGCAAAATAAATCATTACTCGTTTACAATAACACACTCTTTTACACGTTGCAGGGAATGGAAATCATTTAAACACAAAGGAAATTATGTTGGCCAGCATTAGAAATTATCTTCAATGTAAGATGATATGTTTTACATGTGTAAATCAGTTCTTGATTTATGATTTGTGTTTTATTCATTCTCGGGGTCGTATGAAAACAATGTTTCAGTTCTATAAATTACCAGTTCGTGCGTAATTCAACCTCGAATGCTTAATTCCATCGCCGATACGGGAAGTGATAGGTCTGAAGGTTATGTTATTGAGACTGACGAGTTTGTCTGGCTTGCAACTGATAATGGCGAATCTATTTCGGGAAAATGACTGTTTTGTGGTTTTTGAAGTGACCTGTTTGCTACCCGCTGCGTAGGCTCGTCGAATGCCGACGTATCATTGAAAATTTTCTGTTATTTCAGCTAGACCGAATGAAAATATGCCATTTCCTGTTTACTCTTATCTAATTTTGTGGTCATTTTTGATGTACGATTCTTGCATACGTTCAAATTTGCTCCATTTCCTTCTGCCTCGCGCGACGCTGTCTATTGTTTAAATGGCTCGAAATCATCGCTAGTCAAACTCGGTTTTAGAATATTTTCTAGTGATTTCCTGGGCTTTTAAGTTATTTCCACTACGAACATTCTTCGGAAACGTTTTCATTCGATACTGTGTCCGGTAAAATGATTTGATTCGTCCGATTCAGCTAGGCAAACAACCGACTTGCTTCCTTTATTCATTGATCGATCATCTAACCTTGGATTTTGATATCTTTTACTGTAGGCCATATTTGAACTTGCCATATACAAACAAGGATAGAACTCGAGTTAAATTGATGGATTTCTCTTTCAATGTTTATTCATTTACGCTACATGAATTGTCCGATCTTATGATTGATAAGCGGCATTAAACTAGATAAGTTGTTGCCAAAGTTTTTCAGTTCGAAGGCCAGCCGCTCTAAATGCCGAGTTTTATGATATGATCGTTATTCATGTTGAATATCCTGTTGTCCTTATCGTTTCTTTCTTATATCCATCTCAGAGGACCGATTTGGGGCACCTCGATTGACCATTCACGTCAAATGAGCCATCGGGGAATGATTCAGACTGGTTGCGTTCTGTTCTCGAATATAACTCTTGTTGCATATAAAATGACCATGTTTAGGCTGAATATGTATCGAAAGCTTTTCGTGTTTTGGGAATATTTCCTATGGTAATACGTATGCTTCCTCTGATGCATATAAATGATAAAAGATGAGTTTAGATGGACGCGCAGAATTTCATGCTTAACTCAAAAGATGAGCGCCTTATAGCCGCGATAGATGATATGGCCTGGGCCAAATTGGCACGGATCAGGCCCGAGTCAAATTTGGCCCGTGCCTAATTAGAGAGCGCATTCACATGTAAACCACTCACTCCATACTAAACAATGCTTAAACTAAATGAAGTGAGTCACTTCCAGAACCAGTAACAATTCACATGCAATAATTTTAACCGTGCTTAAATTTGGCCCGGGCCTGGTCGGACATTTTTGGCCACTTAGGCACCCATGTGAACAGTTGTTCCAGCCCTAATTTGACCCGTCCTTTTTTAGTTGGGCCTAACAGGCATGGACCAGAATGTCTCGTGTGATTGCGGTTTATGTCAGATGGATCATTATTAGTTGGATACGAGACATTGTGGAATCATTTTCGATTTACAAACGGTCAGATTAGCCGCTTGTTTAGCATAAATTCAATCATAGCCATTTCCACGTTCTGAGCTAAGTCAACAAATATGGCCGGCTTCATGTTTTAACTGATTAATTCCGCTGATCAATGAGATTCATTCACGCTTCAATGGACTCAGCCTTGTGACAGTTTCCATATCCTACGATGATTAGATGATAAAGGTTTTTCATTAATGTTTTACTCATGCAGATGTCGAACTCTCGTAGTCCCTGTTCAGAGAGTCATTTTTTTGGAGAATAGTTTGGAGTTAATGAAGTAGTCATTTTTTTGGAGAATAGTTCGGAGTTAATGAAGTAATGATTAAAGGTTTTTCGTGAGACACTGCCTGACAGTTCTGTTCGTGTAAACTTATAAACCTTATGTAGATCGAAACTGGATTTGAGTTTTGTTAAGTTTGGAAATCTTTTCGGAATTGAGTTGCAAAGTTTGTCTAATTCGCCCGTGTTATGAACATTGTACCGACGGAATCTTTTGGCAAATTGAAAAGGATTGATCGCGATTGCATCAATCTTTTCTCGGCTTAATTCATGCTGGATTGAAATCGCTAACAAACTAATGCAACTCAAAGGAAATTCGTTATCTGAGTTTATCCTTACCATAACAACAAACCGGAGTATCCTTTTTGATGTTTCACACTCTTTCATGTTCCGGGTAACAGAAAGTTCATTACACAATTATTTCAAATCATCGGTGAAACTTTCAAACGCAATCTACCGGAACATTCAGTGAAATTCGATTTAAGACTTGACTTCGATGCTCTCGATACAACACGTAAAGCAATGTAAAAAGACCTTTACGAAGAGCCCTCAAATATTATCTTAACTTGTCAACGCTGGGTTCAAAAGGAATGTATTCGATTTAAACATGTACGCGCAAACTTTGATCGAATATCTCGAATTAATTGCTGTTCTCGTCGTCGATTCGAAGTTAACCGACAGCAATCACCGAGGCGATCTCGGGCGGGCGATAAGAATTCTCAACGAAAACGTTTTCTTTTTGTCTCTTATAGCTTTGGTCGAACGGAGACCGCGACATCATTCGGATGACTTCGACATGGAGCGCGTCGCTCCTCTACCAGATCTCATACAGTTCCGTAGGGACCGATCCCGCTCGGAGCCTTCTGTCACGCCGATATTTTCGCCCGAAGAAGCCGGCGAATGGGGCCGACAGCTACGACGAATCAGCGACGAATTTCATTTTTCATACTCTTTCGAAGGGAGATTGGTAAGTAAAGCGTTTTGTAGATTTTTTTGTCGATGCGAATTAATGCTTTATGAAAATTAACTCCAAATCAATCTATAAGCTGAATTGATGAAGAAATTTAATTGATTAAAACGGGTTGATTTTTGTGACACTTAAAACTGGGCCCAGTTGCACAGTCGTGCAAAGTCCAAAAATGGTATTGAATTGAGGCTAGTCCTAAGTTTTTAGACTGAAATTAGAACTAATTTGGTCTTAAAATATGAGCATGACCATGCAACTGACCCGAGGAGCTGAGTGTATGTAGATCATGATTCAAGCTATTTTGAAATTAAGGCTTGGGCCTCATGTTCAATAGATGTTTTGATTTGCTCTGTCAAATATGAATGTTCGTTAATTATTATTTGGTGTATTGTGTTTTGTAACACTCTCTAAATGTATTCATCAGCTAAATTGCCAATAGTTTCCTAGCGGGCTCATTTATCAGGGGCTTGGAAAGTGCGAATTTGATTATTCAAACAATTCCTGACGTATATTTATCAATACGAGAATCTGGTTGTAGTAATTCGGTTTCGGCCATTAGGCGTCGTTTTGCAAATCTGATTTACGCCGTAACGAGATCACTATTGCAGTATTCCTCACTTCCCCCAGCTCCCGTTTTCATTATTGCCTGTTGACCCCGTGAACAGTCACTGATTGAGTGGCCACTTCTTTCGCGAAAGACCTTTAGGAGAAACTGAAAATTTTCCTGAGTACTTTTTGTAAATTACGACTGTTTAATGGTCCTATCGGGACCATGCCTTTTTCAGCAATTACGACTGAAGTACTTGCAATTATCTTGGGGAGCATTTGTCCGACGTTACGAAAGCACCATTTACGATTATTTCATCTTGATTGTTGACTCGGCATGTTTTTCTTCCAAGATGCAATTGGCATTTTTCGTCGCGTTGGACTGTTGCTCCGCGCTGTAAAACTCTTTCTATCTTCATATCATATCGGCAATAAGTAAGCAAATTGTTGCTTGGTAATTTCTGATGGATATCGCTGATACATATAATCCTAGGTCCCTACCGTCGTAAACTGTGACCTGTTGCTTGTTAGATCGAGTCTCGTGGGAGGTATTAAATGCACGATCGACAATCCGGGAGGGCAGTTTTGTAGTCGACCGGTGAAAGCATCTTCACAAATTGTCAATTCGGTAATAAATGATAATTAAGAGTAGTGGAATCATTGGGGGTGAATATTAAACATCTGTTATAAAGTTATATGAATATTAGATTTTATAGCTGATAGCCGGATTCCGTGTTAACCAGGTATAACACCCCTGAAATTTAGCATTCATGTAGACTTATAACTTTTTGCCAGAACTTGTATCATCTTTATCGTGAATGTTGGTACGAATTTTATGTATTAAACGGGTTCAAAAGGTTGTGTAAAGGTTTCGCCGGCGATTGTTTCAGTGTGGTTTTATTTCCACGGTTTTATTATTAGATCAGATAAATGCAGCAACAGGTTGTAAAGTCACTCGTCATGACACCCGTGTCACCGCGAGGCAGAGACAAGTAGTTTAGGTCACGTATGGGTCATTTTATGTGCGGAGTTGATCGCCGAACAATGATATCACCGCTAAAACATTACGCGCAGTCATATAAACGAAGAATAAAGTTTATCGAAAGTTTATAGAGTTTAAAACTGTTTTTGAAAATTGACCGATCGTGTACATTTCGATCAGCGATGACCAATAGGTCATCCGATAGGTCATTTGGTCGTTTGATAGGTCGTCTTTATGTGAATCGTGGCAGGTCGCGGTCGCAGTTATTCAATCAGGGGCCGTCTGTAAGGTGAAACGCTGGTCAATCGTATATGTCAATCGGAATCCACTTTCGTCGGTCTTTTGTGTTCACCTGTGAATATGACAGGTGCCTGAGAATAAAAACATTGATGGCAGCGGCCACACAACAAAATGTCAGAACAGTGTCACAAGAGAAATAAATGCTCATTCGTGATGGAAAAATCATCATCATTTCTAACCTTCAGTAATCCTAACTTAGGCCACGGATCAGGCCTGAGCCAAATTTGGCCCAAAATTTGGAACTAGTTGCAAGTCAAATACAATCAGACAGAAAAGAAATGAATTTTACCTATATCTGTAGTCACCACCAAGGAGAGAATTCCCAGAAGGCATCAATCATTTGTGTTGAGACCATGTTTATTTTCTAGTAGAGGGAAATTTGTTGATGCTGTATATTGATGCCGTACAAGGAACTTGTGTCCCTAGTATGAATTGTGAATGATTGATGGCATTTATAGTTTCATATTTCTGCAGACCAACAGACTTAAATCATTCATATCGGTTCTAATAATCCTCGCTGAGGATTATGAACATGACAGCGAACAACTTCGTGACTTTCTTTAGATTCAAACTCATGTTTCAACGTTGCGGTCACAGATAGTAACTTGATACAAATGCAACGAACCTCATAAAAACGTTGCCTCCGCTTTCTTGAAAATCTGTCAAGAGTTAGAACTGTTTCTATGTTTGTGATGAAAAATTCAGCGATCGAGGACCTGATAATGATCTCAAGAGTAACGAAGAGCTTTTTTCAGCTCTTTTCAAATTTAAATGTTCTTGGATTTCTCATTCCAAAATCACAACGAGAAAGTCCTGGATACCACCATGGTGGACACAGCCACTCCCTTGCAAATGGCAGATATTTGATACCTATAGCAACCTGAGGAACTCATGCTTGAATTGTCTTAGTGAAGATGGGAGAATAGACCAAGTCAATTTACTGATATGAATATGAACACCAATGAATGACCATATATCGAAAGCCAACAAATCTGGAGCCACAATATAGGGTTATCCATCTCCAAAAGATGGAGCCACATGATAGGGTATTGTAGTCTCAGACCCCACCCCATTCTGGTGGGCGCTGATTGATTTGACTATAAGGTGCCCAGGGGGTTTATGTAAATAATGATTGACAGACTTGATTACACAGTTGACCCTCGGAAAATTGATTTAATTGTTTCCGACATGGCATTATTTCATCACGGACTCTTATACGAAAACTGAATGATAATTTCATGAGCCGAGACGTGGCGTAATATTTATACTCAATCATCCGAAATCCTGTAATGGAAAATTTGCATGGTATATCGCATGATGGCAAGAGAGCGTAGGGTATAGTGTCTTGAATTATTGATGTTATGACCACTGAACAAAGTGACCCAGAGTGTATAACACTTGTAGAGCCCTTGATATCCAAGAATATGCAACGAACTGGTAGATCAATTATCTGCCAATGACAAAAATAGAATCTATTTTTGAAAATTTAGTTTAGTTAGTAATATTTGAGAGAAAACAGACACATAAAACACGGACACCACGTACCATTAACATGTCCATTAGCTTCAGTTTGCTCCCGCTTCCTAAAATATCAGAATTATGGTTTTTTTATAACGATGGTTTCTATGGGCCTTGACTGTGGCTCCACCTACTTTTTGACTATTTTCCCACGGTATTGGCTACCTTGCCACCTGGTCAGTTTCTGTTTCCTTGAGCGGCATCTCTTTGAATTTCTTGTTCATCGGGGGGGGGGGGGGGGCGGGGGGGGTGAGCCCAATCGCAAAATAATACATCATTCGAACAATCAGTTCGTGTCCAAACATCGTATTCATAAATGGAATATAAAAGGTTAAGATTGTCTGGGGCACCCGGTTATTTGCGCAGCCTATATCGACTGACCTTTTGGATTGACCTTTTTCCATCCTCCAGCTTTTTGAGTCTGATAAATCAATGCCTACTCATATCTGAGATTATGATTTTACCAATTTTGGGATTCGCTGTTTGAAGTCAAAACATTGTGGCGCTTATTTGGAAGAGATATTTAGTATTCGATTCGTGATGCGGATGTTCATACCAATGAAGCGTGTTGAAACTTGCAACGGATTATGTAAAAAGCCAAATAAAATCTTCACCAGGTTTTGTGGGCAGTTGTTGATTCATCACCTGGAGTCGATCAAGGAGGCATTCCATCTGTTCCATCCTACCCACGCCTGCATTCACGCCGTCATTAGTCATGGGGGTTGAAGTTAACCACAAGATTGTGGTCAGGTTGACCGCTGAGTATCATCTCCCCCTAAGCTCAATCTCGGACTATGATTTGGCTCCATCTACAATTTCACTATTTTCCCACGGTTCCACTATGCTGCCGGTCATTGTTCGACCGAACAAAAAGAAAACATCGGTCACTTTTTTCAAACAGCTGACCGCACGAGTGCCTCCTTAAGAAATTCTTTTTCGCGACTACTCGAGGGGGAATATCACAACGTTCACGCTCTGTATTATACTAAAAAAAAAAAAAACAGAATAGAAATGTCAACTTAGTCTGGGGCATGGGGTCATTTGGACAGCCCTAGATCTGATGCCCTGACCCTGATAACTGCGACCTGCATTTGTTTTCACTTGTTCATCTACAACTACTCAAAAAGGTGCAGATGCAGCTATTTTGTACATTCAATAACTATTTCGTCGTAGTATTTTGTGTTGCGTATGCATATTACAGTTCTCAATGCTGATTCGGCAGATATTTCTTACTCGAGGCGATTCAATAATTGCGAAACTTCGAAGATTTGTTTATCGATCCAAATATATCGATCAGAAGTTTTCGAGACTTTCAAACAAAATTGCTTCTGAGCTGTAGGCGATGTTTAAGAATATCATAGATATGCTGAAGTTGCTAGTTATTACGAAGTTCAGTAATGGGGCAGTGCAAAAGGCTGAGTTGCTTGATTCTGACAGCTTTCAGTATCTGCTGTTTCTAAATCAACCGATGATGAATGAGTCATCTAAACAATTGCTTTTAGAACAGTATTATTATGATTATAAGTTTGAAAATGAATTTCTAGCATTGCGCAAGAATCTAGGGCTAGTCTTCGAAATACTTGTTAGTAATTTCGTTTGATGCCTTGGCAAATTTTTGTAGAAGCGTCTTCTCAAATACTTATCTAATGAAGACAGTGTGCAGCGTTGCACGGTTTGATGAGACAGCTTCGCAATTATTTAAAATCATTTTTATTCAATTGATATATCCTACGAAATACGCAAACAGAAGGTTTCATTATATACATGCTGCTGAATCAAGTGAAATAACATCATATCGCACAAAAGCTGTTGACCCTGGGGATAGTTAATTCAGAACTACGGAGGAAAACGTGCAACTAGTCTCAATTAGAATGTGCTTGACAACTGTAGTAATAGAACAAATATGTGCTCATTCATTTTTCTCCTGCTTTTTTTCCTTATCAAGCTCCCCCCCCCCCCCCCCCCCGTCTTGTTCTTGGTAATTTATCTCGGTCTGTTGAATTCCTTTCGAAATGCCATCACCATTATAGTATATTATTGCGAATTCAGCGGATTTAAGACGCGAGTGGTTACACTGTTGAGTCCCTCGGAGCTCATTATTTTCAACGCGGCAGTGAATTGTAGTCGATTGAATGCGCCTCTTGGAAAAAGAATATGTCGCAAATGATTCTACCAGATACCATCATTCACGTGTCTCACCTGCTAAGTGGCTAATTGAATCGGAAATTTGCCGTGTTCTTGGAGGTCACCAAAAATTCATAACCTCCGCATGGCCCAGATATCTTTTTTCGAGAATGTTTCTGGAGATGATGCCATTCAATGCGTTCGACATGTTGGGACATGCCAGAAGCGATGTACTCTGCATGCACCTAAACCGCACGTGTGACGACTTCTTTTGTCAAACGCTGAGGTGCCTCGATCCTCTTCAATGATCGCAATCCGATGCAGATAATGATGATGGGTTTTCAAACATTTAAAATCTTTTTCTCTGTTTTCCCGGCGTATTGTTAGCATCGACCAAACAAAAATGCCGGAGAGACAAGATGAATGAGGTGCTTCAGTGCATTAATATTACTGTAAACTTCAATGCATTCTCTCGTCTGCTTTACTTTTTTTTTGTTGAAAAATCATTGTTTGATCTTTCAAAAAGAATTTTTAACACAGGCCTCGGTTAGTAACAACCGATATCTACCTCGGGAAGTCCTGATGGATTCTTCTCGAATCCCGTCCTGCTTCAAAAGATCTTGAAAACTATTGAAAATTCTTGACCCAGTGTTCTGATGCCTGAAGCTACTTGACACATATTCCAAGATTCGAGTTATGAAATCTCTTTCCATTCAGAATATAACGTTATGTATATAAGCTATGGATAATTTAGGGCCACGAGCTGTGGGTGATGTCACCCTGTATATAACCACAACATTGTATCGTTACTTTCGATGTTAATAAATTGAATATAGACGCATTAATATCAAAGAGACTACTGTCATGTCGGTAAGCTGAAAATAGTACCCGGCTGACAATATTTCTTGGAATAGAAGAAATCAGTAATATTGCTGATATCGCTGAATGGTTTATTGGCAAATCGAAAGCTTCATGACCTCATAAAAAGATGCCTCGAAGGTGTTAAAAATGACGTTTAGTGACGTCGCTATGATGTCACTATGATTAAGAAAAGCTTTTTTTTATACTCGTGAATTGCTTCATTTACGCATCAGGCTTCCATCAACCTAACAAAAAATGTTGATTCTATCGATCTAACAAAAGGCAGAGTGCATGTTAAAGTTGAACCCGCATGTTTTGATGTGTTATTTTGCTCCATTACTATTTGTGATATCCTGTTCATCTTTTTTCTAAATTTGCTGGCTCATTGGATAAAATTGTTTATCCGAATCTTTTCCTACATTGTAAAAATCATGCCACTCTTTGTTTTGCTTAGTGTGTTTTGATTGCCCCGGATTCTAGCCTCTACCAGCATGTCACCGTTATCATTGTAAACATCATTTATTTGCCTTCGAGCTCTGACTAAGTCTGCTACATTGTGGTTTGCTCGATATCTTTTCGCAGAGGGATTAGCATATCATAGAGCACGCCTTTTTGGACGTCGCTGCTCAGAAAATTGTTACTTCTAACTACAGCAAAATGTTCCGAGTGTGCACATTTTCAAATGTTTTGTCTTGAAGTTTTGAGAAGTTATTTATCGGTGGTATACTTCTAGTTTTTTGTTGATCTTCATAACCAGCATCTGACGATATGTCACAATATCGGATGTCAAGCAAATTCCAGCACATAATAAATGAACCCTCTTCGCTGTTGGTTGTGTAGGCTAATTGTCTCATATGTCGTTTGATGGTGACTCACTCAACAAAACGAACGCTTAGTTTCAATGTGAACCCTGGCCAGCCGAAACTTAATGAAAACGGCTTTTATTGAGAGTATAATTGGCAAAAATTGTGATTCACATATTTTGGCTGTGGTTCAACAACTGAATGTGGATTGCGAAACTCACGCAGACGAGTGCTTCAAATCGTATAGCGCTAAACAGTAAACGGTGCATAGATTGATTCTCGCCGAGATGAGTATTAGCAATTGATAAATGGAAAAAAACCACTCGTAAATTGTTGATAAAAATAGAGAGATTTCAGAAATTGCTTTGTTACTCTAAAACATAACAGATTTGATAAAAAGTCTATCACTCGGAAAAAAGAGCATCCGTGACCAATAGGAAATATATTACAGAGATTCAGTATATTATATATCTAGAAGTCCATCTGTAATCATGTCAATGGAACACTGCAGGTGAAATCAGCCAAAATGCCGTATCCAAATTAATGACTGGCTATAAATTCTCGCCCTGTTCGCGCATAAAGCTGTAGTTTGCCATGACACGAGTCTGGATGAGACGCGAACCCGTTATCGACGGAGCACGAGAGAGAGAGATCCGCGTTCCGTACTACGGCTGCATATTAAGTAACGTCATTACGTCTGATGGAGTCTTGCGTAGTACAATTCTCCGGCGACTAATAGAAAATACGCCGTCTATCACCCGTGGGCTTTAGAAACGTTAGCGCTAACGCAATCAAAGCGTCGAAAAAAATTACCGATATGTAACTCGAATTATTGCCGTTCTATCCAGCTCCGAGTCTATTGAGACCGTGGAGTCTACCTGAGTTCGGTTTCGGCGTAGTTCATTAATTTCTTCGAGTTTAATGAACTCTCTTTGTCAATGCAATGAAAACAGTTGTTCGAGATTTAGAGCAGTAAAACCTAACCCGTTCGCACGAATGATTATGACTTGGTTTCATTCGCATTTTGTTACGCGTATTTTCGACATGTTCTGGCGAGGCATTCTTACCGCACGACACGCCGTGTGACAGGTTTTTGAGTGGGTGTTTTTTCCATGTAATCGGGTGAAATCGGTGCAACAGATGACATACGTCTGCACGGGATGGCATTCCGCTTTTATCCCCGTGAAGTCCGTGTCCGATGGTGTAATAATTATTCATATGGTTGCATGTAAATATACATTTAACACTACTTAACCTGCGAGTGCAGGAAAGACAATACATAGACACCTGTCTCAACATAAAAACTACTCTTTCCCCTCCAAGTTGACATCGTGATAGTTGCAGACTCTGTGTTTAACCGGTATGATTAAATTTTGAAGCATCACAATGGTTCTTATCTGCTATCATTTTCATACGGTGTTATTTGAGTGCAAGACAGGTGTGTCAGTACTATAATACCGCTTTACCTCTAAAATCAGACTAAATTGCTGAAATATAAGTATTAGTATTAGTGTTCTGCACCAGTTCACACGTAGTCTCAGCAAGTGGCAGTTGAAAAATCCAGTCAAGAACTCAACAGCATCTCTGTAGGACACTTTGAACTGGATGTCGTTGTATAGAATGGAATGAATGATATCATAAAATCATCAACGGATTCGTACTCGATGAACCGATGACCAGAGTTAGTAATAAATATGCTTTGTATCAGATTTCATAACTCCGTCTGGTTGGTATAACCACCTTTCGATGTTCAGAATATACTCCATTTGACGTGACTAGTAGACTGGTATTAATCTCGATATTTCAGAGTTAATAAGCAATACCCACAGTTGATGATTAAGTAATTTATATTCTGACAGTTTCTCAAAGTTTTGACTAAACATCATCAGAAAAATGAAAAAAGAAATGCAATTTCAATTGTCACTATTATGTGGCATTAATCTACTGGGTAGCTCTAACCAACTTTTGGGCAACTGACCAAAAGGAGTCTGTTCTGTAATCGAGCCTGGAGCCCAACTCATGGCCTAGTGTGTATCTGGTCACCAAGCAGATCTGTACCTCTTGTTCACGTCTACACCTAGCCCATCTAGATATCGATATCTGGCTCTCTGTTCTGTCCTAGTTAAATCTTGCTAAGCACACAAAAGAAATAATCTCATCATAATATAACTCGAATATGATTGATTGCAGGTCTGCGAAAGCCATTTTCTTGTCATATTTCATTCTGCGGGATATTATATGTTCCCATTGGCTATCTTTAATCATTTGTGTCCTGCAAATTTCTTCCCTTGCCGGTAGTGCTGCGAATTTCCTGTTGTCATGCAACACACCGGAATACAAATCAATTAATCATGAATATCATAACACAATGCAGGTTAGGCTTTAGTTACTCTTGCATCATAGCTACCACCAGTGCTGCTGCTGATGCTGCTGCTGCTGATGCTGCCGCCGATGCTGCTACTAATGCTGCATTGGCGGGTGTTTGACCTTGACCTTGTTGTTTATGAAAAATTGCCCGCTTCTCCTGTCAGGTTTTGCGCCTTAATGAATATGGCAACAGGTAATTTATGGCAATCATGTCTGATTAAAACTGATTCGTTCCATCAAGAAAAAGCTTAATATAGATGTTGTGTGTTGACGTAACGCGACAGTTTTTCTTCGTCGTGTTGTCGACTTGAAAAATCCATAAATTTGATTACAATCATTTCTTAATTCGTAATGAATTCTGAATTTGTTCCGATGAATGAAGAGTATGTTTTCTGGAGAAATCTCTCAGAACGAATTAAATGTGAGTCCCGCCAATCGCGAAGCTGAAAAGTTTGAATATCAAGACGTTGAAATTTATTTATAAAACCCTGTGGCCAGTTTGCGAGACTGGTATTATCTTTAACCCGGGGGCTAGCTCAATTGAAATTGAATTTAGTTAGCCCGGATGGATTAAAGATAAAACCAGTCCATAAAACAGGCCCCTGAATTTTTGGTTTTCCACTAAAAACCATTATCAAGGAATAATGACTAATAACTATTTCTTCATTCGCGACTCATTGCGAAGTTTTACCTCCTCTTAAAACGAATGTTTATTATTTTTGGAATACATACATGGGAATTTATTCCGTATGAATAATATTTTCCCACCGATGCTGTTTCTGTTCTATTCGAAAAGATAGAGATTTTCCCACTACAATTTTCCATGAAGATTATTATTACATTGATAATACAGCGCGTGTTAAAAATGTTTGCCGACAAGATCGCGGAGTTCTGTGGTCATTAATAAGTGTTTTATTGATGAAAAAAGGAATAATGGCGCTTTTAAATCTAACTACACCTGTTTATTTCAACAATGCGAAGAATCTGCGGCGCTAAATCACGAAATCCGATTGAGCATCTTTACCTAACCTGCTAACCTCGTCGATGATGAGATCAGATCTGTAAATATATTCAGCTTCAGCGTGGGAAACTCTTCCGCTCTTCAACGGAGGAGTAAATCGCTTTTATCCTCTGCTGCTTGTGTCAGGTTAGAGTGAAGGTAGGCTAATCGGGTGAAGAGTTACTTCTCCATCGAGCGTGCCACCTGCAATGATCGCGATAATTGATTCAATCCAGTCGAAGAAATTTATTGAAATATCATACATAATCACACGATCACACGGGAATTTTTGGCATGGGCTAAATTTAGCTGGTACCAAATTTTGGCTTGGAAAAACTATCCGCACGGGTGCCAAATGGGCCTTTGCCTGTTTGATCCGGGCCAAATTTAGCCCAACCAAAAATGTCAGACTAGGGCCGAGCCAGATTTTAGCACTGGTCAAATCATTGCGTGTGAATTGCTACAGGTTCCAGAAGTGACTCACTTCAGTTTGTTTAAGCATTGTTTGGTTTAGGTTGGTACGCGATCTCTAATTAGGCTTAGGCCAAATTTAACTCGGGTCTGATCCGTGCCAATTTGATCCGGGTTGAATTGTCTCCCTGTGATTGCGGCTGTAATGTGGGTCTATTGAAGTGCTGAAACAAAACCGACACGCTTTTATGGAACTGAACCGAACATATTTCAGACAACCAAACATATCCCAGAATTCCTCGTACAGCGGCGATGTCTTTGGATGTCGCGGATGAAGCAGTTTATAGAATCGGATTATGTCTCATCGGTTTTTGTCAAAGCAGCATCAGCAGCAGCAGTAGTAGTCGTGGTAGTAGATGTCGTAGTAGAATCTAAAATCTGACTCACAAACAATCGTTGTATCTCCGATAGAGTTTGTAATTCCCTGAAGGTTATGATGCAACGTAACCTCGTTTAGAAAACACGTTTGCCATTGTCGATATTTGTCGTTAATTGGCGCGGCATATTCTTCAGCGGCTGGGTCACGAAAAGGACATAAGCATATTCATATTTCTGACCCAAAAAATTTATAATTCTCTGAAAAAAAATGTGGGAATTTACTGACAAATATTTTGATTTCCTTTTTGCTTACTGCTTAATGTAAATGGATGGCCATTAATTTTCTTCTGACAATAGAAGGAATATATATATATATATATATATATATATATATATATATATATATATATATATATATATATATATATATATATATATATATATATATATATATATATATATATATCATTTATTACTGGTTATTGCTAGCTCTTTGATACATCCTGTTATCCATAATGTTGCGTATCATTCATGGAATTCCTGAAATTTTTTCAACTGTCAATAATTCAATCGCGAACAATTTACGAGAAATGAAAATTAATGTGTCGCGCATCATGATGGCGCATAAATCATTGCTGATGTCAGAACTGTTACGTCCTTTGATTGAAGAGGTCATCCTGACTATGTGAAGGGTAAAATAGCTGTCACATAGTGTGACTATATATGTCAATACTGCAGTATGATGAGCTCATAAGCTGTCGTATTATAGTAGCTGAAGCTTTGCTCAAAAATGAAATACGATAACATAGGGCTAAATCCCTAACGATGCTTTTTATATTAGACGATATATTAACTACTTTTTTATATTTGAATCTTAACCGAGGTGACTTATAGTTTTTTTGTCAACAACGAATTCGCAAATGACAGGAAAATCTCCAGCTCAAACATTACATTGTCCTGAAACTTGCTCAGGTTTCAAAGTCTGTCGTTCATTGGAGATTGAATTCTGGCAATATTGGTGAGCTGTATTCCAGAATCTTACAGTTATTACAAAATTGTTCCAGGTTTTGTATTTTTTGGAACATTGACCTACGATACCATTTCTCGTCAGTCAGATCTGCCAATTCAATTCAACAATGATGTTTTGGTACATAGTACGAGAAATACTCATGCTGCTTTCAATAATCGATGAAAGCGGGCTGAATTATCAATGACTGGGGCTGTCCTGATGGGAATTTCTTTTTTGTTTACATTAGAATGTAATTAACTACAAGCCACGAGAGTTCTTATTTTGCCACACCCAAAATTCTCAGAAACAATTTTTTCACTCAAATCTTATGTAATGATTTCTAACTATTAAGTCTAATCCTTAGTCTGCATCATGAAATCATCTCACTGTAGTTTCTGAGTAGTGCTTTGTTGATCTTGCAAATCTGTGTACTTTGATTCAGTACTTACGCCAAACAGATTACGTTACGAGAGTTTTCTCTATGGAAGTTCTCAAAGAAGAATGGTTACTCTGGACAAGCAGCACCACATAGTGGTACAATACCGTAGGAAAACTTGCTTCAGATTTGCATTTTAGTACTTTACATCAGCAGATGCTGTGGATGTTTGACCACAAATCATGATATTTTGATATTCAGAATAGAAGTTAAGCAGTGGGGATATGTTTTTTTTTGTCCTGTCACGCAAGTGTTCATAGATTTTAAAGATGTCCAGCTTAAACATAGTCACAAAGATCGCTTTATACATCGACATTAAAGGATCTTATCAAAAATCTATTTCGAAAGAATTTTCGCTAATGGTACTCTTGTCATGTTCATCTCTGGCTACTTGTAATTGATCAAATCGATACGTTGTATGCAATATGATCACCAGGAACATGGTTTTTTTATTCAAACGATACAGAAAAATCTATTATTGCACAAACATTTACTTGATATGAGGAATTCTTATGCCTAATACGGAAATTGATCTTCCCCGCCTAGAAGAATAGAGAATACCTATTCAAGATATTGGAAAGGTCACCAGGGGCCAGTTGCACAGTCGTGACTTAAGTCAAAAAGTGGTCTTAAATCTTAAGACCAGTCTTAAGTTGTTAGATTGGCTATAGAACTAAGTTGGTCTTAAACTGGTCTTAAGTCTAAGCCATGACTATGCAACCGGCCCCAGATGTTTAACTCCTCTGTAACGATCACTCGAATTGTGGAAATATCTACCGAATTATCCGAAGGTATAAATCTTAATGCTCATTAGACGCAATCGCACGAGCATTTTTGACCCACGATTTGGTAATTTTCCATTTTGGCCACTACTAGAAATACAGATCAAATGCGATTAAATCCAAATTTCGCTGAAAGAAAATCATTATTATAATCGTCCATCTGTTCATCGCAGTTGGATATTGTTCGAACGCGTTTGATTTTCTTCAATGCTACTGATGCTTGGTAGAAGTCAACTGCTGTGAAGGGTGGGGCTGAAACTGGAACGCATAGCGACGTATAAATCTGACGTTTAATTACGGTACAAGCTTGTCAATGTGTCCTTCGAAAGTGCAAATTCTACTTGCACCGAGAAAACCATGTCATCGGAAAGCAAAATTACAAAATCACTTGCCCGAATATTTAGTGAACTGTGCTTTTTGATATGTGCGAGTTTGTTTTAGTCAACAAGTTTTTATCGATTCGTAGATTGTGGTTAGGATATCAATTAGGAATGTGCGTGATTTGTCAGATTAAATTCGTGTTTTACATCGTGAAATATGATACTTTCTCATGCTACGAGAAAGAAGTCGTGCATGATATTGACAATTAGTTCGGTCATTTTTTGAGAGACTATCGATTATAACTAACTTCGTGAAGAAAAGTTTATTCGAGTGAACATAGTTTTTACGATAAGATGACCTAGCGCTAATGAAAGTCCAAGAATTCGGTGAGATCAGTAGAGAAAGTCTGGCTTGTTAACGAATTAACTTGGAATTTATACAAAATTATCAATTATTGTCATTGTCATCACACTGGTTCTGCCTCCTCTGTAGCAGTGCATCCTGGGCAGGCAACCAGTACTACAGCAATTACAAGGTTACCCGGTCTTTTGCTGTCACTCACAAGGAGGTCAGGTAGCATTGGATCTATATCTTCAGTTGACCTCGGTGTCGGGATCTTGGAGGTTGGACAGGTTTTTCCCCGGCAGGCTTTGTACTTGGAGCTTCCAATGATAGGGAACCTCATAGCTTTTTAGGCTGGGCTGTTTGATTCCATCCATAGTATGGTCAATTATTGTATGCAAAAGGAAAAGGTGCTGGTTAGAACATGCGTTTAACCAAAAATACATGAAAATTTATGTATTTTTGCTGATCGATGCGATTTTATCAGAAAATTAGAGACTTGTATATAATGTGGTAGTTGAATCGTGCATTAATGATGACGATATCAAATGTTTCTTAGCAAACATGGTAAAAAATGTACGAGCACATCAGGAAATTGAGAGGAAAGTTGAGGGTGACTCATATACAACATTACTATAAAGCCTATCATGTAAGGATTACATCAAAAGCTATCGATTCATGTAAATGGCTGTGACAGAACCAACATCGAAATCCCCCGGGAATCTGTTCAAGGTTATGCTGCAAGGAAGTCCGGTAAAAACTCGTGTAATTGCAGACAATGGCGGGAATCTTGTTATTTGTACGGTCTAAGTTTGAGGTAGAGCATGGAACTGATAAAAGTTTATTTGTTTCCTTTTTAAATGTATATGAATAGTTGCAGTTTATTTGAACTACGAAAACTAATCCCCATTGCAACACATTCAACAAACAAATTAACAAATCGATTCACATACAGACAGACACACATTTTTTCATATCGATTTCCTATATGCACTACTAAAAAACTTCATTTGATGTTCAGATAGTGAAGATGGTATTCGACCTTTCAATGACATACTGTCTACGACCCCCTAGGACTAGCAGTGTAAAACTAAAAACCTTGAAGTATATTCTTTGAAAGAAGATAATGTACTTTTTACTGTATTCAAACTTAATCAGTTTAAACCCTCTATATACAAAATCTACAACATATTCAGAAATTTACTCAATCAATTTTTTCTCCCTGTATTCATATATACCTTCGTTTTTAGCTATTCTTGCACCCCAGATGATGATCTCTAGTGAGAGTTTTTATTTCAACTTTTGATGGATAAAATTTCTTTTTAAGGCTTAAAAATGATACCTTGTTTCTCCTAATCCACTGGGTCACTTTTATAAGCTGCATTAGAATTTGTAATCAGTTCATTTCTGTTATGGTTATCCTGATCACGATAGTAATGCATAGGGAAGATAGATGGCTTTTAAGCTCAGCAGAATAAAAAAATGAGGTATCAATTTTTTTCAGCCTAATCTTCTGATTTTGTGCATAGTGGGTTTTCAACTGATTATCTAATCTCCCCGTCAGTCAGTACAGGCTATTCTACTTTCATGTATAACGTATTGAAAAAATATGCTTAATTAGCGATCGAAGGGTTGTGTGGTTATTGATGTTACGATCGCCTGTTCGGACGAAGCTCGGCTATTTTCTGGTCGTGTTAAGGTGGCTGCTATTAAACGCAATGTCGTAATCGAAGTGACACTCGAATGAAGGAAAATCGGGTGATGATTGATTACTGCGACGACGGCCGACGCGGTACAGATCTACTCCGTTACACGTCTGTAGCAAATAGTAACGTAGTGTGTATCTCTACCCGTCGAGGAGCTCTGAAGACATTTACATAATCCGTTGACTTTCTTGACTGGATTATTTTTCTGGTATTGTGATCGACAGGTTGCTGGTTAAAAAGAGCATTAATGAGAGATCACGCGATATATCTCGCGCATGTTTCGAATATTCCGTTCGATATTCAGTCTTGGAGAATTCCATGACTTTTGTTTATCTGCATCATTTATTAATGACTGCTTTTTGGCCCCAAAATGAATAAGAATGTTAGAACTATGGCTTTATCCATAGATACACCCAATCCATATATAGTATTCATTGATTGGGTGCATCTATAGTTAGAAAGAAGAAATCAGTATCTATGGAGATTATTCGCAAAGTTTCTGCTCATCTTCACGAACTTGAAGTATGCGTCGTTTATGTATTTCTTACTGTGCACTTAAGATAGATGTCACTGCAGTCTGTAGATTAGCCCCATTCATGCGATATTAATCCGCGCGGTGGTAGCCCGGGGATTCCGGCATTAACACAATAGCGAATACCCCTGAGCTAATCAGGTGTGAGCAGAAGAGTTATCATTGTCGAGTTAATTGAACCTCTTTCCTTTCTTGTCTCCTATGCAAATTCATCTCCACGTGTCTTCAATATGGAGCTCGCATATGATTAGTATCGATGAGGAGGTGAAGCGACTGATTCAGTTATTCATGACATTATGATAAGTTCCTCGCGATTAATACGTCTCGAAAGTCACCTAAAGCTCAGATTTTAGATTCTTCTCTAAGCTCGTTATGACTCGGTAGCTGGGGAATTCGTGACTGGACGCTGAACGACACATTTTCACTAGTGTCAATGGCATGTCGCAATTGCAAATTTCAACATGAGATGCTAAGGTGCTATATTAACAGCGGCAGAACCAGAAATCAGCTGATTTCATTTGGCCTTCACCTTTATATTGCGTTACAGTTGACCTATATTTATCCTCGGCAAAATGTCTGCCGATCTGGCTTCCATACCGCTGATTTGGTTTACTGTCATGTCATCGGGAACTAACGCTTTTATAGGAGGCATGTTTGAATCCATGTTCGGGCAAATTATTAATTGCTGCTATCGTAGGACTGTTGTTGTTTGTTAAGGTGTGTTGTATTTATTTCAAAATCATCATATAATTTTACAGTAGTTTGTACATCAGCCCTACGATCAAAAAATGCATCACTACTTCATTGATTAATGGACACGATAACCACAATCGCGTGGAGATTATTTGGCCCAGATCAAATTGGCCCAGATCAGGACCTGGTCCAACATTTTTGGGCCAAAGAGGCACGGACCAAACAGGCATTAGCCCATTTGGCACCAGTATGAACAACTTTGGTCCGGGCCAAAATTACTCAAGTGATTGTGGCTGACATCAAAATCTATTTCATTTACCATGTATTTACTGGCCGATAAAGGTTGGCGCCTTCAGTTCTTTTTTTATATTAAAAAATTCACCTGAAACCAGTCATTTCTTGAGCTATGTGAATCAAAGTTAAATACAGACCAGCTCATTTGGGATAACGTATTGATATATACCGATATAATTTACCATCAATGCCAAGTTCTTGAATAGGTGCCATTTCGACCATGCTTTCTGCATTGTTGCCTGGAAACAAAATTGCGTTCAAGGCATTTGCAGAAAAAAATCAATCTCGGCGACTGCTTAGCATTACAAGTGCGTTGTAGTGTAATGCAACCATCTGTGACTATGAATACGGTTGTGATGCGCACGTATGAAAATATAAACCACTTTTTATTATGCAAATCATAAGTTTGCTAAGATTCTAGTCTATGCTCTTATGATGTTTGAATGGTTATTCCTGATAGCGCTGAAAAACTAGGTATAACTGGTTGTTTCTTTTGGAATAAGTTTTCATCAGAAGTAGATTTATCACGGAAATGAAATTTTAGATATATTTGGTTTCCATTTTTCCATTTATCTCAAATCACTAATAACCGCTAAATAAGGGTGCTTGTCTTGAAATAGAATGGAAAGGCCACCTGTCCTCTCTAAATGCATGGATTGCGTACGATAGTGTTTTCAGGTACCATTTGCCTAAGGTACCAGCGTTGTCATTTAACTAGATCAATACACTAATGTCTCATAGACCCTGGATAAAAATGTATATGAATTAAAAATAGATATCAAGGCTATTTGATCATAGGAAAATCAGTATTTGGTGGTGACTGAAAATTAGAACAGCTAGAGGTTCGTGCATTGATTCATATAATAGTAGTGTGCAAGTAGTGTATTCTTAAAAAATGATATTTCTATCAACATTTTAGCTGACAATATATATATATATATATATATATATATATATATATATATATATATATATGAACAAGAAAACTAAATTAATCTAAAACTAACTAGTTTATCGACGCTTTGAATAATAATGCCCATATTGGTTGAAATGAATAATGTGTATAGATTATATAGTATGAAGGATCAGGAAACTTATTTTGAATGTGAATATATATCGATAATTGAATTGAATTGACCGGCAACCAGTCTAGCCCCCAATATATTGACGTAGTGCACATCCTCTCAAAAATAATTATTAGAATTTATCTAAAAAAATAAAATAAAAGTTATGAAATATATCTAATTACAAAACGCCAAAATTCAAAATTGTAATTGTTATTTTGAATTGCCAATTTTGATGATGTAGCTATCAATATATATAAGCATTATTGTTTATATAAATCATTTTTTATTCAAAAATTGCTTATGTCGCTCAATCATAAACCTTTATGGCGAACTTGCCTAATTACCCGAGCAAGTGGGTCTGAACTAATGACATCGTTTCTTTCAAACGTCCTTGATCGGCGCCGATTAGATTAATGAAACTTGATGAACATTCGGCCAGACGCGAAACGAGGCTTCGGAGAAATCAAATAAATTGAATATTTGATCGGGTGAAATAACGATGCATGAATCTGACTCATAAAACAATCGCGACGTTCCGATATTCTCGTCGGACACATGGCGTATGAAATTTGTTTTTCACGTCGGAGCGTTTGTTTTACTTTGCATCATTAAACTCGTTATCTGTAGTTAGGAGGTAGAATCCACGCGATTGATGCGTAATTAATGAGCGATGAATAATGAATTTTTTTTTAAATCTTAGAACACGGGTTGACCCCGTTGTTTATTTCATTGGTAGTTTTCGTTTGATTTGTTTTGGTGTCCCTCTCCACCGTGAGCGAAACAGGGTTTGAATTGGAAATTGGAAATCGAAATACATATATCGTTGTGTGATCGGCGGTCGCAGATTTACTTCTTTTTTTTTATCGAAGTACATAATTGGAAATTTCGGTTCTGGTTCATTCAAACAATCTTCCAACCAGCCTGAACCGGCAAGTGACTGGTTAGGGTCAGTAAATTCATTTTAGAAAAGTACACGGATGATATTAATTGACGTAAAATTCCAATTTTAGGTGCTTAACCTTTCGGATTGATGGGTTTCTGTGACGATTTATATCTTGGATCTTTCCGCACTTTTTCAGGAAAGTTTTTTCGAGTTTCGCTGACAGGGTTTGTTGACAATCGTGGAAATCTCTGCAAATACTTTGGCTTATTCTGGCACTGGTAATAATGTTAGTATCTAACGAGTTGAGTTGGTTTAAGGGTAGTTAAGTAAACTGGTTACATCCAATTTTGAATCTAGAAAATCTCGGTTGTTAAATTGATATTGTAGCTGATAGGTGCTTCTTGTTGACTGTTTTGTTGTTTTCAAATTGTTTGAAAATATTTGTGGAATTCTTAAATATATTCAAATTTCTGTCTTCATGTTTTTCAGGGAAGTATTGCGGAGAACACACCTCCAGATGACAATCAATCTTCGTCGTATCCGGGCGCTCGACGCAACTGGATTCAAACGCTTTACCAGCGCATCGTGCGACCGACTCGCCGGCACTCGCAGTCCGACCTCGAACCGGGGCCGGTCTTACGCAAAAATCATTTCTGGCGCGAACAATAAGCGGGCACGCGCGCGAGCGATCGGACTGGTAAATATCAAAAACCAAACACAACTCACGAATGATGATGATGATGACGATGATCGGAAAACGAAAACATTTGATGTGATTATCGTCACGATAATCATTGCAACATTTTTTCGTTGTCACTACACGCACAAGGCAGCATATCGGTAACCGTTTCAATATGCTGTCTCTGATGACCAGCTTCCATACTATTTGTCACAGTATATTATTATATTCTTCGATACGTATTCCTAAAAAAGAAAACGCGACGAGTACAAAACTTTGTATTCACTTCGACGTGGCCCGATTATTATTCATAGTCAACAGCGTTTTTTTTTCTAAATATATGACGAAAATCGAAACTGTGACGAAATGATGAGAGTGGATACTTTATTATCGAACGTAGAGACGCGGGACGCGCGCCCGTTTCGGAAGCTCTCTTTAGCGAGCGGAGCTAACTCACGAAGAATAAAAATCGTTCGAAATATATTTTTTTTTGTTCAATACTCCGCATTGTCAGATCAAAGAAGACCTCGGACGACAAATTCGTTCATACGCACCATCGTAAATGTGTTCAGGAGCCGAAATCATCCGCGACCATCTTCACGCTGATCACGTTGAATATTCGTTCGTGTTCAATTTTTCTATCGCCGGTGTTCATCATAACATCACTGTGCTTAATGTGCGTTCATCGATATTTGTACCTAAATATATATAAACATAACTTAATCAATACAAAAGAGCAAGTCGTCATAACAGTGACATCGTTTCTGGGACTTCCGCGTTGGGCCCGGTCTATTAAACTAAACCTGCTCACAGCTTTCGGAAATTAAATCGCCGGACGCCAGTGGTGAGAAAACGGGACGCCTCTCATTCTGGATACATTTTTTGTTGCTGTATAAATTATCATGTTGTATATAGAAATATCACTGTAAAAACTGTTCAGTTGTATAACTAATATTCTTCTCTTTTACTTATGTTATTGATAACTAATTATTATTATCATTATTATTATTAGTATTGTCATTACTATTGATTATATGATTATAACTTATTATAATGATTTTTATTTTATAACTCATTATAAAAGCTGCCTATCGCTATGCTGTATATCAATCGGGTATATTTTGAGATATTGAAGGACAAAATTAACGGACTTTTTCAAATTTTGATCATTGAATGCTTACACGACTTTGAATGACCTTTTTTAGGGAGCAAAATATACGGAGTGGTCTTTATTGATCTAAATTCTCGATTCTCATTCAGGAAACCATAATGATATTGTCAGAAATTACTGCTTCTTATTTTTGGGCTGTGGTTACCAAAGAAATTCATTGTGATTGTTTTGTGATTGAAAAAATACGAAATTTGAATACTGCTGTTTCAAAACGTTGAAATTCTTGATAGGAACTGTGGCGCTCCTTTTTGTTTTAAAGAAACCCGCATTGATACATTGGATATTGTTTTTAGGGGGTCTTGGCATTCGTCATTCTGTATTCTATTTTAAATGTTGCGTTTTCTTCGTTCAACCATTCGTCATCCGACCTAAAAATTTATCGAATTAATCGAAAGTTTGTAACGCAAAATATTTGAACATTTCTCTCTAAGATAAAATGGATGACTACAGGTTGAGCAGTACACCTTTTTATTATATATCTAGTCCAGAATGGGTGAGAGGGTTAATGATGAGGGCGTTTCGGCCGTATCAAGCGAAAATTACGAGATCCGGTGTAAAAAGAAAAACTGTAATTATTTTTTCTGCCGTACGTAACGCGCACACGTCACTGTACGGTTCATTAAGTATAGAAAATGATGCACACGATAGCATAGTGTGTTGCCATAGTAATCCGCTAGTGTTAAGTCGCCTCAAACCTCGGAGACGCGCGATATTTTGCATTAATTTCAGTAAAGTAAAACGTTCAATAGAAATTTGCGCGCTCGCAGTGAAACAATTCAATTCGAAGCGGCGGCTTGTTGGCAGATTTTTGTCAGGAATTTAATCTCGGTATTAGAATCGAGCGATGCGGTTTTTACATCAGTGAAACACCGACACACACAGTTGCCGTTGTTTTGTCCTAATATAATTGGCTTTTCAAAAGGCGCTCGAAATGTAATTATCATATCTTTATTATCGATCGTTGTCGCAACCGACTGAAATAGGGGAATTATAACGTTGAGTCGTATTTTCAGATATTTTATTTTTCGACGGCGTTCTAAGATTACGAAGCGCGCGTTAGTCGGTGGTTTTCGCGGGCATATTCAGGAATCTTTTCTCAGTTGTTCGCATTTTACGATCGAAATCTGAAACGTATTCAAAAATGTATTATTAATCAGTCCAAATCAAATTTGGCAAAAAAAAACGACATATATGCTTCCATTTCTGCAGAGGCATTTTTTCAAATACAATAGTTAGCGTTTCGATCTATTAAACTCTATGATTTGAATTATTTTATTCGTGAGAGGTTATTACCTTCCGTATTGTTGATTCTTTTTCTGTACGAAATAATATGTTTTAATTACATTGTTACGATGATTGTTGACATGATTTTTAAGTATCCAAAATAGGTTTCGATGAAATGATTCGTTATGCCTGTTTTCTTCCTTCGTTAACTCGTATGAATACCGACAGCTATATCCAATCTTAGAAAAGCTAATAGTTATTTTCTGTCTTAGTTGATCTGGGACTGAGAAAAATTTGCGATAAATCGTGAGCTAGTTTGACTAATGAATTTGAAACACTTTCAAAAGCGATAGAAGGTGAACAAGGCATCTACTTGTTAGTTTTTTTTTTTTATTCAAAATATCTGAAAAACGATAATCTTTAGAATATGCCTTCTGAAAATGCTTGTTTTTTTTTCTTGCTTGAAAGAGACAATCTTTTTGAAACAAAATGTTAGATACCCAGAAAAACGAGTTTCAGTGACATTGGAACTTCAATGATTGAATGAAATACCTATTGCCAATATTAAAAACGATATCCAAATGGAAAAAATCATGGACGATCTTGAGTCTTTACTCATATGTATGTATGTATGTATGTATGTAAAGTTGCTTCTAAAGCAATGTTGCATGTTGTGCATTGATGTCTAGCTTCGTCTTTTTATAGTTATAGATGCTTTATATTCATCAAAGCTATTACGTACACGCTTATCATATATCAATCATTCATCGCGAATCTGGGAGATGATTTTTTTTAATGGAATTTAGTCCGCGCTGCATTTACGTAATAATTCGACGAACTGGTCAGAAAAAAAATATGAAATAACTAAATCTACATCGAGACCAGAGTCATATCGAAACAACTAGAATGAGAACAACTGAATGTTATTTTTTTTTTGTATCGAATGCATCATATTTATATATGTGTCACCCATGGCAAAGATGAGGTAATCAAATACGATATATATATATATATATTTATTACTTTTTCTGATGTTTACTGCCTTTCAAAAACAGCTCGTCACAGCATTTATAGCAGAAATGCATAATCTATTGTAATTCATTTCTAGTTTATCAGAGCTAGTACTGCCTACTCCACCAGCAGGGTCTAAACGCACTTTCTGTCTGAAAAAAAAGAATTAGAAAATTAGAGAATATCTTGGTCACAACTTGTATACTTCCTAAATTTACCACTAACAAAATACTGCAGTAGGTGATAATTCAAATAGAATAGTCAAAATCATTCATACAGGCATATGTCATATTTGATAACCTCATTGTAATGAAGGAAAAAAAGAATATTTTTTGTATATTTTGTGTTCATTTGTAAGTTTTGATGATTTACAAGGCCAGGCAGTATATAATAGTTTTTTGCCTGTTTTGTAAGTTTCTTTTTTGATCTCAGGAAGGGTAGCATTTTTGTATAGCCCTTTCATCGGTGTATGCTCATGTTTTAGTTCCTGCAACTTTTTCTACGAACGAACGTGAGAGACACCCGCGAATACAAAAACAAAAATACATATTTATCTATGCAGATTTTGTATGATATTAAAAACGAAAAAAAAAACTTTGAGTGCGCATATTTTATCATCAATGCACCTAAAAGAATGAGCTAATGAAATGTAAATGAGTAAATAATACTACAAGAAAACAACAAAAAAAATCTACCTTTTTAGGAAAATTTTTATGTGAAACTGTTTGTAAAAGCAGCGTCTGAGCAGTCTGTATCAAGATGATGAAATGATTTCGCTTTTAAAAAGCCTGAAGTACCTTTTTTATATGAACATTGATGATTTTTTTTCTCGAGATTTTTCGCTAGTCACTTATTTTTACAGCATTCGATTCGTGTATAAGTTGTATGTGTGTTTTACAAAAAAATGAATTGCATTTTGAAGAAAGGTTTTTGATCGACGGCAAATCATGGAGTATCTGATTTTCTTCGACGAAAGGTCAAAACGCATTCCATGACCTTCAAATTCTGTATTACTCAATATCGAACTTCAATGGATGGCAAGTTTTTGCGTTCCAGCTTCCTTTACTTTTTCTTACAGATCACGTCTTTTTTTTCAGTATTGTGTTCATACTTATAAAACCATTCCAAAACATTTTATTCTATAACGCGTATTAATGGTCTCATTTTTTTTCGTATCCAAAAGATCCACGAATGGAACTGCTAACTGGCTGACTCTGTCAATCCTGTTGGCATTCCCTAACTCATTCTTCACAGAGTAACCCTTGTTTTGATGCTGTGCAAGTAGTGATTGACTTTTCATAGATCAGATATGCATGGCTTAGCGGTACTGTACTATAATCCTATTCATTCAACGACGCTTAATGGGAACAACGCAAAACATACCGAAAAAAAACCAGTCGTAACCAAACTCCATGATTTGCTGTTTCATTTTGAGAAAAAAGGTTAATGTTATTATTCCTTTGTATTAACTTCTGTATATTCTTGTACCGATGAAAATATTGAACTGCAGAAATATATTTCCTTGTATAAAACAAACACATGTATGTACGTATGCATTTCATGTGTACTTACATATATAAATGTTTGTTTACGGAATGAATTGTTTGAATGCTTATAATTTTAGATGACATAAAATGTTAGTTATGTAAGTACTTTGCGGAATGAAATTAATTTCAACAAGTTTTCAAAGAAGTCGTTGGTATTTCACGATTTATTGACTTACATCATCTCATTTTGGAAACTTGCAAATTAATTTTATTCTCATATTTGTGGTTTTGTTGTTTGTTGCTTTGTGTAGCCGCATCATAATATAGCCCTCGATGTACATAAGTAAAGCTTTGTAAATACTTGGGTCTGCTTATTTTTGAACGATCCATTCAAGTAAAAAAGAATATTTCTGATACGTATCTCCACGCCTTAATTTTTTGGTATATGTGCAGAGCTTACAAAAAGCTACCTTCATGGTAGAACAGGGATGTAATTTCATTGGCTTTTCTTAATCATTCTATCCGTAGATGCCCATGAAATTGCATCAATTTGGGAACACTTGCATGCTGCTTTATGTGTCAAACTGATTCTTGGTTGGTGTTGTCACTAGATAAATGGTGATGACCTTTACGAACAGTAATGACCTTTGCCATTTATCTTGGTTGCCTTGGTTCCCGTATTGCTTGCCTTCAGCAGCATTAACTTACTCCACATGTGCATGCATCGATTTAATCAAATATTTTTTTGACAATATCAACAAAATCTACTCGCTTTACAAAATTGACCTTACAGGATATAGAACTAGGATCCATTGACTTGATCAAATTCGGATTGTTGGCAGTCTATTTAATTGAACTGGGTTGTGATTTTTTAACATAGACCATAGATACCAATATGGTTTGGAAAATATCGATAATACGACTTAGTGGCTATATCAAAGACTTAACTTTGCAATTAATCAGATAATAAAACCAAAATCTATGCTACACGGACTACGCATGCATATGTGGTTATTGGAATTATAGTGCATCAGTATATCTCGGGAGTACAACAAGGCGATTCTTGTTCCATTTCGATTTACGTTGTTGTGTCTTGTGGGTGTGGAATGAATCATTGCATCATAGTTGAGCGGTTGCTGTGATTATTGATTATGCAGCATAATGCTGAGCACTGATGCTGCTACTGCTGCTGCTGCTGCTGCCGGGTGACGGAAAAAATAAGTGGAGATGCAAATGCGAGAGACAAACATGCCATCTTTACACCTACACAGAAAATGGAGTCTTTCTTTCCAAAGTGAGATTTCCTTTCAAACTGTCTTGCGCCTACCCTGCACCTGAGATAAATGAAATAATTAATTCGCTATGATTATATATTCCCTCCATAAAAACGCATCCTAATTTGATACCCCGTTTGGTCATTATCTCAATTATTGCATTTACATTTTCTACTGATATAAATCGGAAAGAAGAAATAAGAAAATCGGTAAATTGTGCATTTGGCAAGTTGGTGAATGGTGGAGAGATTAGCAAACCGGATCGGGTATAGTTTGTTTATTTCAATTTCATTTTGATTTCTCATATTTTAATCCTTCCCTGCGTGCACATGTGATATTGTTCGGTGTTGTATGTATGTATATGTGTCGTTAAGCACAGACAAATTGTCACATGATGTTAGAGGATATACATCATCTTCGTATTGAAGTACTGCGCACAGTTTTTGTCAGGATATTTCGCTTTGAAAAAGTGGTTGCGCTGTGCCCGAGTATTATATACATTAGTTCGTTTTTATGAAGTAATTCAGGGGATATCGTTTCTGCAGAATCAATCGGGTTGTTGAAATAGTTCCATGAATTGTTCCTCGGATTTTGATATTTAAACACCGCAGCATATTCCGTAACCGTGATTGCAAAATATGGCCAGTCATCTGAAAATTATGAATCTGTTTTGTTTCAAAAAGTTTTCGACGCGGGATACTGCCGTGCGAGGATAAACTAATCATCACCCTAATTCTTGATGGGACAAAATGATGAAAACGTTGTTAGTCGTCGTAAGCTGTCTCTGCCTCTCTGTTGACGATTCTTATGGCAGCTCATGAGCAATTCGAAAAAAAACGTGCCATTCAATGTCGCATAAATGTTGTTTGGATATGTACGCGTTATCAGCTTAATGGAAGTATATCGTTTCGAACGTTTAGCAACTTACAGCAGCGATATAGACCTGACTCAAAGTCAGGTCTTTGTATAAATGATTCCTGTACATAGATACTTATATTTTCTTTTTGGTGGCTTTATAAATAATAGTCCACAAAGTGGACGTTAAATCTATCATAGGCCACTTTGTTTCAAGTACCGGTAGTTTTAGAAGAACCGTTTTACAACAAATAACTACTCGTTCTGTAGGTGTTCAGCTAATTACGAAGATGCTTCAGGTAAACACTACAGCTAAATGCTGTCCCAGTAACTATGTTTAATCTGCTGTCCAACACACTAGATTGAAATTGTTCTCTTAGAGATGACGAAGAAAAAGTGTTTTTCTCTCAATCCTTGCTTGGATTGATAAGACTACTAAAATCTGAATTGGTCTAAGGACAGTCGAATTTGTGGTTGGCCATCTTCTGTACACTACAGGCAACATGTCCTTCACTACATTGACTAACTAGACTGATTTACCATGCCTTCTTGTTGCTATTTTTCTCTTTAGGAAAGCGATCCTTCTGCTAGTTTAGATCTAGGGTGTTCGGACAAAATGATCAAAGTATCTTCTTAAAACACGAATGCAAATATGTTGAAAGTGGACCAATACATTAATGACGACCAGCTTATTGATTGATTAATTGATTTGATGATTTAAGATGCTAACTATTCAGAACTATGCTATGTCCAGAAATATAGATATATAAATGTTTTGCTGAATTATTCATCACGTCCATCTCGTGGTTAATTAACTAAACGCACAATAACATACATATGCAAAATGACTGTTTTCTATTATTTTTCTAAATTGATTACTCTCTTCAGCGGCGTATGTAATTAATGTAAAATATTTCTCGTGTTGGGAGCATTGTCGAATTGTGTTTAGCTATAGAGACAGTTTTGGACAGGTTTTATAGACTGGGCATCACTTAAAAATGTCAAAAGGATTCGGAATTTTTCAGTAGTTGCCGTGGATTATCATTGTTACCTGGCTACTTAAAAGCTGAATTTACAACCCAGTCTTTAATAATGTGCCCTGCTTTGTATAAATAGACGTCTTCTTGTCTGTCTGTCTGTTACCATGGTAATTTTGTATAGTTGATTGTTGCCTACTGAACTTTGTGTGGTGCTGATTGGTCTTAACGCACACAGCAGTGACTGCAAGCAATTGCTTGGTAGATTCCCAAGTAAAAAACAGAAATATATGTTCATTGCCATATTTGGTATTATTTGAAAAGGTTTGATGAGAGGATTTTGTAACAGTTCATAACGCGATTTGTGCTTCGATGTCCATTTTACCCCCCGAGGAATTGCTTGCAGAAACTGCTCTTAAATGATTTTGAAGGGAAAGTTTTGTACATATATTTGTAGAGATACGTGGATAAAAACGCACATTTTTCAACAACATTTGCTTTTTGTACGTATTGTATTTTGATTCGGTTTTGTGTAGACATTTTTAGAATCGGTCTTTGAAATGATTTTTAAACTTAGGATCATATTTTTTATTTCCAACGTTGCAAGTGATACTGCAATTTTTCCATGATGTAGATACTGTCAACAAACACAAAGGCTACGGGCGACACTGTCACTCTGAATAGCCAGGCTTATGACAAGATGTGGAAAAGATACTCATAGCTTTTTATACAAGATCAAATTTTGAAAAAGGAAATATACTGCATTGGTTTTTTAAATGTTTTCTGCGAAGTTCTGGTATTACATCTGCTTACTGAACAGCCTTGGATAATCTTTTTATGTGACATAGAAAAAGGGGAATCGGGCTGTGCTGTGTGCTGCTGATTGTGTTGTAACAAGGCCTGGATTCACCACGAAAATTCCCAGAATCCAGATTCACCACAAAAAAAACCCCAGAACCTAGATTCACCATACTTATTTGATGTCTTAAATCCTTGCTACAGACACTGGGAATGAAACACTGTTTTTGTTGAAACCAGGGCTTGTTCATTCTCTATACGCAGACCACAGTAATAGAGTTACTTTTGATGAGAATATTTTTATTTCTATATAGGTAGCACTTTTGGGCTTTGGTAGTTTGTGTACAAATTGTCCAGATTTCTGATCAAGTTTTTCCAAGGGATGTGTTAGAAAAGAACCCTGATTTTCCAAAATATCAGCTTTCTTATTGATTTTAGATTGACAATCATTTTTCACTGTAGAACTGCTGAAGTTAGTTATTTCTACATGTAGTTTGTGCACACGTGATCACGACCACTATAAAAGTAGTCTTCGCAATAGCCAATCCGTAATCAATGGAAATCTGGTTCAAAATTTTATTTATTTTTTTTTTAATCATGAGGAAAAAAATTTTAATCTGAACATCTGAAAGTTGTTGGTTTTTTTTCATGCATTCATTTCTTCTCGATGACGTAATATATTCTTTTCTTTATTTCATCTTCGGAATATGTTCTTGTTTTCAAAAGTTTTTACTAGTGATATTGTGATAAACCTAGTCTGAAGGTTGAAGAAAGTGTATCAGAAATCTGGAGTTTGATTTTAGTAGAGACGAATATGTCTCTTTGGTTTTAGTGAACTGCATAAGTCTTATTTTATGATAGAGATTTTATAGGATAATGAGGAGGCCCATCCTACCTAGAAAGTGCACGCTTTTCTCCAAATCCGATTATATTATATGTTGATTATCGATATGAATAAAGATCCAATTTTCTGTAGGTTGGTCTGGTGTATAAGCAATTTTTTCTTAATTGTCATGTTATAAGATTTGATTTACAGAAAAACAAAAATTTCAAAAGATATATTTCATCCCTCGAAAGTAGAGTTGTCTTATGAACAAACCCAAATTCCTATTTCGAATCCGCAAATTCGTGTTTTTCCCATCACATTATTTAGTTTATTGTTCACTGTAGATTATTACCAGTAGTACATGTAATAGTTAAACTATTTCTTATTCCAAATCATTATGGAAGTAACTGAAGCGCACAATTTTTCATATATATCTACTTTCTATCTTTTAGGGCTTGATGTTAGAGTCTTTCAGAATACTGCGCCTATCGCGGCCTCCTCATTGTGATTTCAATTGAACTTCCTTATATGAATATAAACATATATATATTACATATAAGGAACAAAAACTTGTGATGATGAGATGATGATGAAAATACTATAGTGTAACAGTATAGTGAAAAGGGTCTTCTATATAGTTGTGTGATATGTTGAGTATGATTGTTATTATTAATTGGAACCAGAATTTGTTGCATTCATATACTATAAGAAATTGTTCTCTGGTTTTACCCTGTTTCTGTTGCCTTGGGTTGATTTTTATAATCTTTTTTGATCATCAATATAACGTTTCAGTACGTGCCGGTGTTGGTCTTTCGTCTGCACTGTATGATATATACAATATATATATATATATATATATATATATATATATATATATATATATATATATATATATATATATATATATATATATATATATATATATATATATATATATATATATATATATATATATATATATATATATATATATATATATATATATATATATATATATATATATATATATATATATATATATATATATATATATATATATATATATATATATATATATATATATTTTAGATGACTGTAAAAAGGTATTCCTAAATATTAGGTGATTGCTCTTAATCTTTCTGCGTCAAAACTAAATGTATGAATACCGTAGCCGGCTTGCCACATATATGTGAATATTTTAACCAAGCAAGCACTTATAACGAACTTGTGCTCATCAAAACAAGAGGTGAACTACCTTCAAATTCTATCTAATCAGCATTGCATGGCTTTTTATTTTGAGTCTAAACAAACGAAAAAAATACTACACCTCTTAACCTATCATTGTAAGTTTTAACTTAAAACATTTATTTCTTTCGAAACTTTCTTGTCCTCTCCTTCCTAACGAGAGCAATCCCTATTATTCATGTTCATCATCTATGTGTACTATTACTACTACTATTACTACTAATACTAATAAATATTATCATTATTAACAATATGCTAATAATCATTTGTCGTGTAATAGTAATATAACGTATTCGCCAGTTTGTGTATAAACAAACATCTCTATAAATTCCAATTCCCAAATTTTGCCGATTTGAAAATTACACCTGTTGATTATCGAATCATTTGACAACTCAAGTAATAGTAAATGATTTGAGATTAGTTTGTTTGTATATACTGGCGTTACAATGTACTATATTGATGTGGAGCATATTACTTATTACGATGGATATCTGTGTACTAGAACATTGGAATCGGTATGTATAGCATTTATCAGAATCGAGGCGTGGCTGCTTAATGATGGTCAAGCGCGCGATGTCTGATTTCGACGTCACCGCCGCGTCGATGTGTACACAACGCGTGATTTTATTTCTATCAAAATGATTTTTACGACAACGCCTTAGTGTTATGGGCAAGCGCATTTTCAAGTAATTTCCGTAATGAATCAATTAAAATGACGGTTGTTTGCCTATATATTATCGAGAATGGATTTGCAAGTATAGAAACACTCTTAGGTATATATATATCCCTCTATATATCAGATAAGAAATACAATGGCTTCCATCCGCCACTATGTCTATTCTACTTAAACGAATATATGTATTTTTCTTACGTCGTTATATCAAGAATGCGCTATAAAATCGCCCTTATAAAGCAACAATCAGAATTGGATTTTCAGTAGAGTTCGGTCGATAATCCAGCTTCAAGCGTCATATTCTGTATTTTCCACCATTTGCTCAAGCGATACGCGCCGTAGTATCAAAATGAAATGTGTCATCTAAATAAGACTAAGTTTATATAACATGTAAAATGTAATATATGCCTATCATACATGTATGATTGTGTCACTCACAAAAATTGATATGCGCTGACAAATATTTGTTTTTAAGCGCGACATGCAGTCATTTAAGACGCTATATATGCTATTTCATGAACAGACAGTTTTGCTATAAATATATCCTCGCATTTATTAAGTCATCGTCATCGGTTTAATGAGTCTGCGTAAAATATGTACCAACCACGATTCTCTTCGATTCGTCTGCGATCGACTTCGGGGGATTTTTTCGTCCGCCACTTTTCCAATACGAAACAAGCGATATATATGGCTAATTCTATAACAGTATTAAATTATTCAAAAGTTTCCCTGTGTCGCTGTTTCTGATTGAATCGTCACAAAGGTTTTACTACGAAGTTGCTTGCAATACGATGGAAATGAAGTCGCTCAGACGGTCAGAAGAGCTACGTGTTTTACGCAGGCGCCTCAGGTTTTTATGATGTCATTTTAACGTTTTGTACAGGATAAACACCCAAGATAGATTTTGTCACGACGCCATTTTGTAATTTGATTCTTATACGAACTGTAAATGATAGACTTTATTGTTATATCAGAGAGCGGTCAATAAATATTGTGTAATGAGCATTTGAAGATGGGGCGTTTGTTTTTGATTCAGCAGAATTTTTTCTCTTCTGATCGGTGCCTGATTCGGACCGTTGTTCCAGTCCATCGGCTATACATCGAGGCCCTTGTACCCTTCCTAGTGTGATATACGAGAACGACCGGGGATTCTAGGAGACTGAATCATGTGCATTGCATTTGAGGATGTGGAAATTGTGGACTAGGAACATGGAGAAGGAATTCAAATCGTTCGAGCGATGAAACGATGAGAAGGCAATCGTTGTTTCACTGGTATTCAACCCACAAATTATAACCTACGCACATTTCCCAAAGTTCAAAATTGTACGATTCCCCCATTTTCCTCGGATTTTTAAAATACCTTGCACTTTTTAGATTAAAGTACGTATATCTAAGTTGTAGAATCAACCTTAATATTAACTAGCAGTACATGTGGGACACCTTTCCGGCAACTAAATGAAGATAATTGCGCTATGCATATATTGCCTATAGTGGCGCTTTATACATGGATAAGAGGTATGACATGAAACGTAACACCACAGACCTGCAAGGGTATAGGGATGGAATTTAGGGAAAAGGACCGCGATCAAACATGAGAAATACATGTACGAAGAAAGAGATTATGTTGAGGTATGTGAATTATCGTCATTATACATTGTATCAAAAATACATAAAGAGTCCTCTTTATGTATTTTTGATTGTATTTGAACCTCGTTAATAGGATACTACTGATATAGGATTTCCAGCATGCCCCAGCTAACATATTCATATCAATCAAGATTTGGATAACACCGAACCCGTTGAATACAACAATTTCACATTTGCCAACAAGATTCGTATTAACGAGGAGGTTCCGCATTATCATTTATAACTCACAATTCGCAGTAAATGATATTTGAAAGTAAAAGTGAAAGTTTAAAATTGCGTTTCTTCGTGTTAATGAAATCTTGGTAAACCTTTGTCCTCTTGATACACAAATACGAATAACAATGACACAAATCTATTTTTTTATAATTACAAGTAATTCGCTTCATTAGAGATGCTGCCATGTAATAGATAATATTCTAATTTTCGACCAAAGGAACGGTTAATTACCTAGCCTTATACATTTTCGGAACTCCCAAATTTTCTCATTCGCTTCATCCCTCGTTTAAAACGCCCAATAATTATGAATCAAGGGTCGATTCGATCAGACTGATTGATGTGTATTGATACCATCAAATCGAATCGCCTACAGGGGTGCATTGTACAAAAGCCATGAACTCCTCCCTGGTTGAGATCAATTGCTCGTGCGAGCCTGGTTATTGTTCCGCACAATTTGAGTTGAGTTGTTAATCGGAGCCAAGAGAAGCCATGAGAATTGATTGGGCGCCAAAATTGATCACTCCCTTTCGTATTGGTACGGCCGCCCAAAACCGTTGCACTATCCTTAAGTTCAGGAAAAAATCTATAATAAGAGCAACTTCGTATCATAAACTCTCCTTTGCGCCGCTTTTCCTCGTAAGCTTTGCTCGGTCCGTAATATGATAATGATATCACCAAGATTTGATCAAAATATATGTTACGGTAATTAAATTAGGAACATAGAGACTACAAGAAATTTTACTTCTGAAAAACTGTATCGTACATATCTTAGGAGACAGCGTGACTTAAAACTGTACAATAGCCATAACATATCTTTTCGCAGGTTGACCCAAAGTAAATGGATATTTGTCTAACTACTGTTTTATAATTCATGTATCGTATTTTTTTGAAAGCCAAAGAGCATATGGAATTATGGCAATAAATTATCATTATCATTATATACGTAAAGCCTTATGAAACTTAGTCGTATGTGTAAATGCATATAGTGTACACATTAACTTAGACCTATCTATACAATGAAACCCTATTTCTTATCGTGGTCATCCTTAAGATATTTCTGTATACGGTTAGACGCACGATAAAGAATTCTATTATGCATGAACGCAGTTTTTCATTTTATCGCACGAGAAATCAAAACTTTTTATATTCTGTTCGATTTTCAAAGAAGTATTGCATTCTAACGCGAGAAATATTTTTCTTGCCGTGAAATTTTGAAAATGTTTGTTTTCTGACCCCAGTTGTCTTCTCGCACGAGGTATCAGTTCTTTCGTGCGTCTTGCCGCACAGAAATATTTCTTAGTATGGCACGAATCAGCCACCATTCTTTTCCCCTAGTTTAGGACTTTTTGGATTATAAAGAACTTTTTTGATAGAACCTTTGGAATAAGTGGAGTACGGCAATATTTGTCCGCTATAAACTTTGACAATCAACAATCACAGAAATACCTTTATCGATACTGAAATAAATCAAGCCGAACATGACATCCTCAACTATAACAAGAGAAATCCCACAATAAGTTCAGCCAAAACGAGAAACTTGAATAGAAGAGTTATATATATTTGCGCAACGTTTCGGCTAAAGACTATTAGCCATCATCAGGCGTACTGAGTACAGGAGAATATTACAAGATATTTATACAAGACCAAAACAATAGAAGCAGAGTGAGTGATTAAAATATTGAAAGGGGAATAGATGAACTTATTGTGGGATTTCTCTTGTTATCTTCTTACACGGATATTGTGTATCTTCTCGTCTCATCCTCAACTATACTCCTAAACCCAAGTATTCATTCATTCGTTTTAATGTATTTATGTAGATATAACATTACAAATACTTTAGTTTATTTTTTGCAAATGAGTTATGTATTAGCCCAGTTTGTATTGTCATGTCAAGCCATGCCACAACGTGACATGTCTTGCCTTCTTTTCCGTGCTGTGCCGTACCCTTGCCGAGCTGCGCCATTCCATATATCATGCCATAACATACCATAACATATTCAATAATAACTACTTATCTAAATAGATGAAATATTCCTGGTGCTGAAAGTGACTCTGTGTTACTGATAATAAAACGAGATCCGATGAATAGGTTATGATTATTTATCTATCCAGGTTGGGCGTCGATCAATTGCCGTGTTCGACATTTTTCACAAGTCGTCACATTTTCTTGGAAAAATCGAATGTTGTGAGGGGTACTTTTTTAGTTCCAATGACTTATCCTAACGACAATAACACGCGTAATTATCAATCAATAGGAATTACGAATATTAGGTCGAGGCCTATGGCGATGGTTTGGTTTACAAAGTAGAGCGAAAATTAATCCATAGCAAAATTAATAATCAATGGAAAAAAAATTACCAAATAAACGATTGAGAAAAATAATATTCTTTGCTAGGAAAAGGATTCGATACTAGTGATCATGTTACGTTGGTCACCGTTTTTATCTTCTGTCTGACGTTCGTTATTTCGGTTCATTATCGAATTGTCAAATATACGATAATAAGTAAATCATGATGTAAAGATCTTAGGTAAACATTAATTCTATTCTACATGTATTATAACCTTTATCTTGGATCTTTCAATTTTATTTAGGTTCTATAAACAAAATCATTGCACCTACTTGATTGCTTCGTACACGTTGCCGCTTGCGGTGTTCCGGCGTCATGCGTAGTGTCTTCGATGGCTCCAAAAGTGTAGTTGGCGTCGATTCTTATTTCAAATTTCTTATATGATGCTGATAACTTTTTAAAACAGTTTGGTCAGTTTGTGCATTTAGTTATTATGAGTAAGAACTGAATGCTTAAATAGCTGATGGCTACGTATTTTGAAAGGAAAATCAAGAGAGGTTACGACGAATTTCATCATTTCGTTTTACTTTTTCTTTCATGGAAAAATGTATTTAAATGAAAACAATGATCTAGATAGATGATATCGACATTTGAATTATTTCCAATGCATTTCTGTGTAAAAATATACGTGTATGGGATCTATGTATTGCTTTCGAATTGTAACTCAATGCAAGTTGATTTTTCCTTTTGTTAATTGAACATGTAATCCAGTTTGATATATTCACTTTTCGTAGCTTTGGGTCTAACGTTGTGGACGAAAAGGATTATTATCTTTTGTTTAAGTTTGTTATTAAGACGAAGTTAATGCGCATTAAAACAATATAAATATGTTTCATTCTTTCTTACAAAGCGCGCTACGCCGTTGGTCCTCACAAACAGTGTCTGTGGTCTGTGGGCAATTCTTCATCGTTTTTCGTGCGAGAGGCATCCTTGGTCATAAAGTTGAATAGCACAACCGGACTTGATTAGATGAAAATCATATTGTACAAAAATGTGAGATTAAAAAACGGAAATTTATTTCATGAGAGACCATATCCAGGTGTCAGGAGAAACGTTTTCTAATTCGTGATAAATACATCAGAGTACTCATGCAAACATATTGCATTGTAAATCTCATTCACCTTAACTGTATGTTTGTTGGTCGTTTTGTTTATAAGGCCCAAAATTTAAGAAGAAAATTATCATTAAAGAGGATTGTAGACGCATATATCAATTAATAGCGCACATTGCAGATAGAAGTCGCGTTGGTTAACGCGCTTACGCGGTCGGTCGTTGTCAGGATTAAAATACTATTAACATCTTGAAGATTTGTGGTAAATTTCCTCCATTGTCACGAATTTCAAAACGATCGTTGTGGTCAGTTTGTGCGTCACATATACAGCAGCAATCGAAGGCTCCACTATGCACTCGGTTATCGTCACGCGATTCTATTTTTAGCCGAATTCACGGAACGATAAATCGTCGCGCTAAAATTGCAAATAAACGATAAGGGAATCGTGGTAAAGGACATTTTGATTTTTCTATCGAGGGTCGACAAATCAGTCGATTGTTATTTCATATAGATGATTAATTCACTGCGATGAACACGTTTCTTCTGGGCGTTGATGCAGCCACTATGGCACGCGATGTTAATCGAATGCCCGGGAACAATATTTGCATAAATTATCACCAATTTATTCACTCATTCAAAATTCTTGAAAATTAAAATCCGTTCACGAATACTCCTCGATGTTATTCGTTTACTTTTTTACAATCCCGCAATAACTATCTAACTAACTTAAGGGTCCAGGGAGATCGTACCCGCTCGGTGAGTGAAATGTTTGGCAATCTATCTGACAATTTCAATATTCAACGACTCCTGGTGAACAATTTCAAAAAGCAATGACCTTAAAAACCCTCCGCAATGTAGTCATGGGCTTCAAATTTGCAATCGATTACAGCAAATGCGTAGGTACAACAAATATATACGCGAAGTGTATAATTCAATATTTGACTTCCCAGTTGGGAAGAGCGAAGAACTGGATAATCTCAATTCCGCGCGAGGAGATGTTCCGATTGCGTTACGATTGACTGATCGTAAGACCCGCTTGAAATGTTAAACTACGATCCCTTCCTAAAGTACAGCCATCACAAATTTCAATGAAAAATGGTAAACTGCACAAAAGCACCGACGGATAGTGAACGCGATACTCACCAAGTGGGCCAAAATTAGTAATTTTGAAACCGTTATTTTTTGTTCGTCTGCAGTTCGAAATCTCGTATTTAATTCATTCGTTGTTTTATTCTTGTTTCGCACGAATCTGTTTATCTGCATCTTGCTGGAATCATTTTCTTGAGAAACAAGAGCTCCGAACTTTGCTGAATACGACTGGCTCCTCAGTACATGGAACCTGCATCTGGTATTACCAGTAGTCTGGGATTGTTAATGCAATGCGAGCTAGCGATGTGAAATTTTAATTTTTACTATGAATATGATTACGATAAATATTGTAATATTCAAACTTCGTTCTGAAGTAAATTACGTAACTTGATTTAAGTTTTATCAACGTTGCAAGGATGAAATAAAAAAATTGTGTATTTCAAAGCGTAAATGTAAATGCGCTGATGAATTTCAGAATCTAAATTTCTGGTTTTCATTTTTTTTTGCGCGCGAAACAACGTTTTCTGGTATTTTGGAAAAATGTTAATATTTTCAACCGACCAAAAATATTATCGTGTATATGCAACCGACCAAAAATATTATCGTGTATATGCATATGAAAGTAACGTTACTCTAGAATAAAAGTAATTTTATAAATCATATCTCTATCTCTTAGTCAAAATAATTTTCAATTCTAATTATTCGGATTATATTCCCCTGCCGTATTAGAAATATCAGTTGAAAGGATTAAAAAGCTTTCTCCGAATCAAGTTAACATGGGAAAATATCAAGCGACACATTTGGCATTTAGGTGAAGTACAATTATGCAACGGAAAATCTTCGCAAAAATCAACAGTTTCGTATCAAATTCAAAGCGTGCGCGTAATCGTCACAGAAAAAAATACGCATTTTTATAGGTGAAACACACAAGATGACACGGCACGCGGAAGTTTCAATATTAGTTTGTTTGACAACTACAATAAAACACATTCATCAGTTGTGTTAATTCAAAAAGCTTTCAGTAGATATAGGCGTATATATCACAGTGAAAACATGTACACACGTTATTATTACTCACGGACCGAGCTCATGATTCATTCGGTAACCACCGGTAATTTTATATCGTACATACATAATTACACAAGCAGCACTTTTACTGAACCTATACTTTCGTAGAAGTGCGAATGAAGGTCTGATGAAGTCGGGATCTATATAGCACGATGTTCATATTGCACTATACGCGGAAAGGTCAAGGTCGATGAACTCAGATTCGTCGTAGAAATGTATCCGATCCGAGAACTAAACTGTTGGTTTGGAGTCGTCACAAATCCTGATAGGCCTGAAAATCCTGAATGTAAATACAGAGCTTCCAGGCGTAACAAGATTGGCGTAGACCGATCATCTTCAATCGTGCAGGTAAAAGACGTCCGTTTCCGACATGCATCTTATCATCCATTGTTGGTCGCAGCTCCCGCAGGAACCACCTTTCGCGAACGAAGCCAGATGTTTTGTTTCGAATCCTGCAAAAGGGAGTATTTATACGCTTCGGCTCTCAATGGCTTTCAGGCCAGTAAGCGCATTTCCTCGTTTCTGGTCTCGCTGGGTCGCGTAGTCAGTTGACAGTGGGAGCAGCTGGAACTGGCAACAGATGCGATACGTGAACCTCTGGCACCCTTGTTAGTTATTTAGAGTAGTGCATGCTCGACCATCGGTACTTACGCAATATTCAGCGAAATAGATCCGAAAAACACGATTTCAAAATCCTTTGTCGAATAACTCATTAATATGTGGTATCATATACCTGTATAATGCATTGTTTTGAACGACGAAGTCGACTCAAACACATATGTTGATCAAGAAAAGTTTTTTTAGCATGACATCACTTTCAACTATAAACATGCCATCATTCTAGCATAAACTTTCGATGACATCATTTCCGTAAGTATACTAGCAGGGCTAGTATATATCTATCTCTGTACAACTCGATCGGAGATGTTTATACTAAGGAGCAGTCGTAATCTCAAACAGTTAACGTAAACCCGCGTAAAAAGCACCAATCGCTAAAACCGTTTAAAGGAGTCGAAGAATGACTTACGTATGTAACTAACCCGGCCAAGTCAAGTTCGAAAATGTCCTCGCCGCGGTTAGGTTGACACAAGCCACCGACTCCTTTCGGGGTCTGGTTCATCATTTCGAGATACTACAACTGGGACCTGGATACCCACTTACAATTGTGCCAGACAACAAAGCTTGACCCGGGCAGATAGGCTATCGTCTTTTGAAAAATGTTTGGACGGTGGGCAGTAAACATAATGTAGTTTAAAATGACCGATTCTTTTATTATTCCACATGCCCTGCCATAGTACGGAGTTCAAAGAAAAACGCGCCAAGAAATTGAAATCCGTTAACCGAAGTGATTGATAAAAGTGTTTTTCGATGAAAAGGATCGAGCTGGTCAGGGTGCCTGGTTCGTGGTCACCAATGCATAATATCCCAGGCACGCTTTTAAGAACCTACCCTAGAGGCTACGGTCATTTTGTTTTGGGGCTTATTGTCGTTTCAGATGACATCTTTAACGTTACGTTACTTTCTATAGTAGAATGGCTGGTTCGTATCTGTATTATCAGTCGATGAAAAGTGAACTTTATACGGCCTTCCATATGGGAAACTAGCAACATATTTGACGACACAAGAAAAACCGAAAAGAGTTTTGGAGATTGCGGAATAAATTCCTAGATTTTATTTTGGAAATGAATATAATATACAATTAGGAAGATATCTAGAATATGTATTTAATACAACAAAATTCGAATATGAATTCGAAAATCTTCAAAACATTTCATCGATCAAAAATCAAAATCGTGCAATGTTTGATATTACTATAAATGCATATAGGAGCGGGCACTTTTTTCATATGATATGAACTTATTTTTACACTGAATATTCGATTGTTTAATCTGGTGAATAATCTTTTTTTATTAGAATTATGTTGAATTACGCATTAGTAAAGCCTGTAACTGAGTTAAGTAAGTGGGGCGTCGGCAGAAATTTATCATAGCAAATTCTGATTCAGACGAAATACTTACCTTCATTAAAAGGACTAATCATCTGTTAGCTTTAATGTTGTTACATATAATTAAATGTCTTTAAGTTATTTTGCCTAAAGCTAACAGAATTCCACCATTTTGACATAAATGATATTGGTGAAATTTGATCTTCTATTGATCGAGGCTTGTTTCAAATTCTAACGATTTTGAAAGCGTTTTTAAGTTAACCTAGGTGATAAAGTTGATTGACCAATATACGCAATGACTAAACTAAAATCTATCAATCTTTATTTGAGTTACCTATAGATAACGCGTGATTTATTTTGGACTTATTTTCGCTCAAAAATATTGTATTTTATATAATCTTCCAAATAGGCCCTAGTAGTGGCCGAAAGTAACTTGTTTTTGTAATGCATCACACGTTAAAAGAACATCTTTAAGGAAAAATGAACGTACAATATTGCTCAAGTCCACAAGAAGCGACGCCATTGAAGACGTAAGCGAAGAACTTTGACATCTTCTAATATGCTGTTAGCGAATTTCTTAGAATCTAACAATTCGATTAGCTCGAATACCGGTATAATTCAAATGTAATTCAATATTAGAATAGTCAAAAATACGTAGTTATATATACTTATAAATTCAAATATCATTAGGTCACATCGCCGTCGTGTACTTACGTTTGCAGATCGTCCATTTTGTTCGACGGCCTCGTTGCAAATGTGAGGTTCCCGCGTTGAAAACCGTCTCAATATTGCTGTATATCTGCAAAATAAAAACGTTCACGTCTCGTAAACTTTCTTCCCGCGTATTGCATGTAGCGTTTCGCCTTCACGGGGCTGAAATTTGGAGGTAAAGCGCGGCAGCGATGCGGGTAAATGGCAACTTCGGATGGTCGCGCGCTTACCCCGCGGAGCTGGCTGTCGTGTATCGATTAACATATATTCATAATGAATGACTTGTAGCGCGCGGGATGAATTAAATGTGGAAATCGAGGGTCCATCGATGACATTGCCGATACTTAAACAGATATTTTTAACGATAGATATGTGATATGGGTGGGATCTACACGGACAGTAGGCCATTTTCGTTACGAATATAGCGCTAATCTATCGCGTATTTACTATTGTATATACATCTGTCCAAATATTCAAATGATCATATATACCTGCATGTATATGATTATGTTCCCATATTTCTAACGTGTCTCTTCTTATTTTATTATCCCGTAAAATACGAAGTACCCAGAGAAATAAGATAACCCGCAATTAGAATCTAAAAATCAATAACTATACGCGGAATCTTACGAATAAATTAGATGTTAATCGATCAAATTTACGGTAATCTTCGTAGTACTCAATAGAATGTGTTCATTGTCCGCTTTCAAAGAATTTGCTAGTCGCGAGTCAACTCACCGGCTTGAAATTGTTAACATCCTATCAATTCGAACAGATAATCCGTGTCTCGTATCCCGAATTCGATTGTATTAATGCGAGCCCTCTCACCTTCATTGATTCCTAATCGGTTTGAATTTGCGAAAATTCATATTTCGTAATTCTTACATTTGCCCTATTACGAACAACCGCTCGTCACGCCGTGCCCGCCACGCCCAGATATAGTATTGACACAATGTGGTCATCGAGGCTATAACTTTAATGACTTGAAACGGTTCATTGTGACTCAATTTGTCCTTGATTTACTGACCCCGCCTGCACGCGTTACGATTGACACATAGCTTTACTCATCACCTCTTCCGTAAGAATTATTAATACACATGTTTAATTACTCTCCGTTCATAAACGAGTTGGTCTGCTTCGTAAATTGCAAGAAAACGAGACCGCGAAAAATCTACGTCGCATACATGGTACCGACGATAACGGGATTCCCAAATTCTATTTCCTCTTCCTAATTCGGGGACGGGGTATAATTCTATTCTTGCCCGATAACGGGAACGTGGCTTCCCATTGTCAAACTCGCGTTTAAATCATAATGAAGCACTCTCATTATCGAATCGTCGTTAATGCCAGACTAGTTACGGCTGTGAACACGTATGCCATTGTTATACTTGAAAATGCCAAATTGAAATTTTCCAGTTCAGAATTTCGTGTCCAAAACCGCACGATATCTGTTTCTGTTGTGTTCGCAGAACCAGCATATTAAAATAGAAAACCGTATAGGTACTTGATAATCAAACTTCCATATACAAACAAGTGAACTGGCCAGGGAATCTGTACAGCAGTTCATGCGGGTAGTTATAGTATTCAATTAGTTTCCTAGATAATGCATGAAATAGCCTACGTATACATGATTCATTATTTCAATTGCGAAAGATCCACGAAAAATTACAAAATAGATAACAACTTTACATCGACGAAAACCAAACATTTGAAACAGTTGTATGTATTACTGTAGTGGGGGTTGTTCGTGATTTATATACGTGGACATTACTGTCAAAAACCTAATAGAACCACGAAACGTTAGCTTAACAATGACAAGAGGTTAAATTCCAATTTGCGTTAACAACCAAATTTACAAGATACACATATATTTTGAAGATAATGTCTTATTAATAAGTAACTGTTGATGGTTTCCATATCAATGAAGTGAATGAAATCCACAATAAAGTGAAAAAGACTAAAAGAAAATCAGACCTTTCGACCCAATTCTATGTATTACGTACTGTGGAGTTTTTCGTGACAAACACATGGACATATTACTATCAAAAACCTAAGACTAATTTGAAAATGGCTCGTAGAATTGAGTCGAAACGTCAGATTCTCTTCTATAGCTTTTTTCGTCTTATTGAGGGCTTTGATTCTTAACTTCAACCTTTGATTCCGCGAAGCGAATTCACTGTAAATTTTGACAAAATAATTTTTCTAGTACACAATAAATTTATATATACAGACGTTGATTGTCGAATTCAGCATTGCGCCATAAAACAGTAAATTCATGCAAGGAAGTTGATTGATATGAATGTTGATAAGATATGTACTGAGTGAAAGATAAATCAGGTTTTGATCAAATTTCGTCCTTACATATATAAATTATACATTTATATAGTTCCAATGTTATTCAAGTATATATTTCAAGAAATAATGAAATTGTGCCTAACAATATAGTTAGTGCCAAAGATTTTGGTCGAATCATCAAGTATTTCCTTGTTCGGAAGGTGCGTTTTGGATTCATTACATGCTATCAATATTTGAAATTAAAGGATGGCTATATTTCAAGTAACAATATTGTTAGTTATCAAGAGATGATATATCATCACACCGGGTATACGCCATAAAAACACTTTTATGTTGGCAGAATAAATAGTAACGTAATCAGTATTAACAAAAGTACTCTTTATGGATCTTTGGTATTTAAGTTTAAACGCCAAGGTGTTAAATGAAATAGCGACTTGACATAGAATAAAATTAAGATTTTCGAAAAGTGCTTAGTTGAAAAATACCAGATTCGTATTTGAAATATCTCTAATTACATATGCTGAATAATCTTATTATGATAAGATACTTTTTACAGCGTAACTGTTTAATATCTCGTCAAAAACAGATGTATAGGTTTGGTCATTATTTGGTATTACTTCTGAGAAAATAGTTCTGGCTGATTTCCAAATGCGCAGATTCTGATTATAATGCATCTCGGTATTTTTATGCTTCCCTACGAGAGTTTTACGTGATCGTATGCGCATGCGCAGTTCCGAAGTTAGGCCAAACGAAGCTACGTAAGGGAAATGCGTCGTTTAAAATGGAGATACCGCTTAGTCCAACCCGCTATAAAAAAAGCTAAAAGCTATATAGAAGTTTAAAAAATACCTAAAATAATAGAAAAGTTCACGAAGATGTTTCGAAAAACTTCCGAATTTCCACCAAGAAGCGACAATTTTATTCAAAATGCTGTCACGATGAAGCCTTAAAGATAAAATGGAAAAAAACCTTGAGATGTGATGAAATTCCGAATGTATACTTTGAAGGGTTTCGCATGAGAAAATAGAAAATCTGATTTTAGAGAAGGCGTTATTGAATTATGAATTCTCAGTAAAATACTGGATGCGACGCATAGACAACAGAAATACTCAGAGGGCTTACTGTTACCGAAATGAATATAACAACAACAAAAATCGTATCCACGTAAGAAAAATCCTCATTGCGAAAAAAGAACGCGCGCAAAATTTATTTGATTTGTTGAATATCTAGTATTCAGTTTTATCTCGGGTTCGTATCAGCGAAGGACGCGCTATCTGAATACATCGACGAATATCATTTTTTCCAATCGCAGCAATCGCAAATAGTTTCCGAAAAATTCGTTCGGATGCCCAAAAATCATTGTGCATTATGCAAATATTCGTTAGCGCAGCCACGGGGAGTTGAATAACACCGTAGAAAGAAAAACAAATTACCGTAACATGCGCGATCCGCGTGACACATACTACTACTTCCAAGAATTATCAATTGAGAGCTACGTATCGTTAATCCATGCACAAGAATGAACGGGGTCTCCTTCGAACATCCGAGGCTATCCGTACGCTTGAGTATCATCTACGATTTAATTTCATAGCGCAGCAGATAAATTTATAACATCTAATGCCGATACCGAAGGCGCCTGCATCCTCGGTCTTTATCCCAGCATCGGACATAAAACGTCCCCAAGCGGCCTAGCCACCCCCATGTATATTGGTGACCCGGGATTTTGATCATCGTTACTGGACATAAGTAAGTCGTCATCGTTAAGCGCCCTTTGGGCCTTGGATTTCTCTAGTTTATTTACTGGTAATAAAGATAGTCCGCAATGTGTAAAATATTCATTAATAAAGCCAATAACGCGATAAAAATTAATGTGTTACGCAGACTGGGAAGGGCCGAATAGTCCACGATAATTAGAGGCCAGAAATCGCGATGATATCGAACTTTTATTTCGTGGCGAAAGCTGATTTCCTTGACGAGAGACTTTCGCCGAAAAACTTAGTCACTATTTCCGACAGTCGCCATCGGTGCGGTCTGATGATTGATAGACACCGCGCGAACGAAAAAAATATCATTAATCAGACTAATCATTATATCACGAATACGATTTTCACCAGTTCGCCTATACCCGATACAGCCCTGATCTTCAAGACTCATTTATTCCATTGATGGATGGACCCTGTTCATCTCATCCGTCGGTATCATTCCGAAAGATATTACGTAAGACGTGAACAATTAGGAAAAAAAAAGTCCTGTATCCACGATATGGTGCGCAAAAAATAACGCGTACAAATGCAAATTCAACGCAATTTCACGTAATTCAACGCAATAAAACCGTTTTTTTATCAATCGCAATCAATTTCATGGTTGGCTTTACAGTTACCGAAAAAGCAAAATGTAGAAAAAGCGATCCCTTATATTCCGATAAATAAAACGCCATATACTTTTGCTTATATTCTCTGTTGCAAAAACCGTTTTTTAAATCAAAATCAATCTTATCGCGGGCTTAAAAGTAAGCGAAAAGGTGAAATGCAGAAAAAGCGACCCCTTATATTACGATAAATAATACGCCGAAATATTTTCAAACATTCCTTTCGACAAAGCGCTCCATATTGAAGAATAATGAATTGGTTGCGAAAAGAAAAATTTTTACGAGTGATATAAAGATTCTATTCGAATGATAGATAAAACAATAAGATAACATTTTTATGAATAATGAAAATAACCTAATGAAATAATTCGGAAGAAACTACGTAAGAATTAAGATAACGTTTCAAAGAGAACCCTAACTGGAGATCAGCATTTTCAATAAATCAGATTCTCAGATAATTCTCATTTTGATTATTTTCGATTGTTCTGAATGATTTCTACAAGATATCATATCCATTGGATAGGTAAGGGATTAGATAGGTAAGGGATTGTCAGATTTATTTCGGATCCGTCAGAAATTCTTATTTACGAGAAAAAGATTTTCAATGGTTGATGATAAAAAACATATGAATATATAATTCAATTACAAGGGAAATTTTGTGTAAATACCATATCTTTGTAGAAGAATATCTCTGGTAATTGAATTTGCGGTATACATACTAGACTGTTCTTAAAATGCGTAAGAGAAGAATATTCAAATCTTATATGTTGTCGTTAACCTGTTAACTGTCGACCTGTAGTGACTCCGAAAAGGTGATCGAGAGTAAAAAATAATTTAAAAACCCAACGTATGTCAATAGATTAGACCTAATACTAACACATTTATCATCGCTCGAAATCGCGATATATCAAATAAATTCAGAGCTAGTTTAACACCTGATGATGCATAGGCCCCGAATTCATTTCAGTATGATTCATACTAGGTAAACAAAACTAAATTCTAACGAAATGATGCAGTTCAGGCGGTGACGTAATTTTTCACTTATTTCCTAATAAAAATACCAATAAGAATATTATGAATGTTAATCGACCATTGTAGTCGTTGTTTGCATGTGGTTTTTTCGTCTCACTACGTCTGTCATCAGAGACAACAGAATATTCTGCGATCAGAAATGACCAAAATATTATATAAAAAGTGATCTCGTAAATAATATCTAATAACCTAAACCCGCCATAGACGTTATCAACGAGAATACGCTCAAAGTTTAGAATACGATAGATTTATTACGCAGTGTTTTTTAATTGAAGATAAAAATAAAGCGGAACAGATGATCCAAATATTTCAGTTCGATCAATGAAGTTGAAAAGTGCGCGATCGTTTTTGTTCCATATAAGGTTACCGCCCTAGAATAATTATTTTCTGTGTTTTTTGTCCACCAACGGGTCTAACTCGGAATTTCTGCTGCGCAGAAGTAAATTGTAAATAGCCTATCAATCATGGCAACATTTCATCCCCCGTGTGTGCGCGCGTTAGTGGCCTTTCATTCCAAGATGATCCCTCGAATAAGACCCGAATCCCCGATCGAGGGGGGTATAGCGCATGAAAAATGAACAGTTATCGACAAAACCACCGCAATCATATCGCTAGATGCCGGACAAACTAAATCAAAAATAAGCCGAAATTAAAAATCACGAATCAGATCTGGCAAAAATCCAAACGTAATTCGCAAAGATGCGGAAATTTGTAGCGTCCTTGATGAAAAACAGTTACCCAAACACCTTCATTTTCTTATGGGTAAAAGATAAAAGATAAATTGCCATATTTCGTATAGTAATAAGATTAACAGGTAGTTTCTGTGGTAATTATGGTAATTACCTCCGTAGAAATCATCATTTCCAAGAAAAGATCGCGTAAAGATTATTCATTTTTAGTTGCGGTTAATGCCGTTCTCTTTAATGTAATCATTTTGCGCATATACTTACAACTGTTCGCATTAATTTCAAGCTGGTTTGAGAAAAAGCAATGATTCTCTTGTCGAATCGAAAAATTCTAAACCGTATTTGGAAGTATCTTTTTCGCCGAAATGCGCGAAAATTAACTTTCTAAATGTTTTTCGCGCGTGATAATATCGAAATTCGCTTTCCCGCCAAAACTATGTCCCATTTTCGCGACGCGTTTCGGGCGAAAAATATTTTAGGAAATATTATGTACACAAGCGCCATGACACCTTCCTCGATTCGTTTCGTTCTAACAGCAACGGGAACAGAGTTGTTGGCACTGCAACAATTTTAACTGCGCAAAACGCTGACCTGATTACACAGTTCGTTCCGTATATTCGTTTCTTGAAGATCGTTCTCCCGGTACAACATTGGGCGGAGCTAACTCATCGTGACCATGTGAGCGATATGATTATTAGAAATGTTAATTTATCAAAAGGCCACACGAAAAATATTCCACGCTTCGAGATGATGATTGGGGTTGAGTGGTAAGTACTGTCGACGCTTTCAATGCAGTACTCATAGAACTAAAACGAAATGATTTCTTTTCGGCGAAATAATTATATTCGTAAGACCGGTCGCTTCCGTATTAGGTTAGCCCAGTTAGAAACTTTTTGACGGTCACCTTGGACTTTGGTAAAGATTTTTTCTAAATCGCTCAGAGGTCAGGGTCCCCATATTTTGCTGCGCAATTGCGAAATCTCATTACATCACTCGATGGCTTGTTTACTGACATTGACCTGGAAATCAGACCGAAGCTTGTTGCCGAAAAGTTGTCGAAAAAATATTCCTATCGAAGAAAATTAAAGGTTCACCTCATTTCAAAGATCGTATGGAAACGATTATATTGTATTTATAGAATATATCAATTTTCGTGAGTTCCTTCAATCTACAATCGTCGTATCACAGAAAACTCGCATTCATTCAGCAGAATGTCGGTACTCAAAACTTAGGAAAACTTTAGAAAACTAATTCTAGATCTCCGAAATTGAATAAGAAGATATATACCCGCGAGGCGACTATTCGGTAAAATCTATGCGAGCTGATCGATGACTGTTTGCGTAATATCGCTCGAAACCATTGCCGATAAAATATGATAAAACGCCGCGTAAACATCTTCGAATTCATAGCGAAATTCATACATATCAAATAACTGATGATGTGAATAGAAATACTACTCCAATCATTATAGACAATAACTTATAATATATGGTAGACAAATATCTGTATCTGGAATTTTATTTTCTAAATTTGACGAGTGCATTTGAAGAAAACGCCTGCACCCGAACTGTCAATTTACCTATTTACAAACGCAGAAATAAAGATGGGAATCGGATGAATTATGCAATAAGACCTGGCATCAATTAATAGCCGTTTCGCTAATATATTGAGCTTAATACGAAACCTTTTCATTATTTCGTAGGGTTCAATTAGTACATGCGTCTTATGAATTCGATTTTTTACGAACATTTTGACGGATTTGATTCGATGACTATGAAGCACCAGCTTAAATAGTCGCAAAACAATTCCAATTTATTTTAACGAACGACTTGTGAGCGGGATTCCGAGAATTTGCCATGTCCATCACATATTTGGCAGTGTGCCACAATGATTTGATGGTCATTTCAATCGTTGGAGAATCGGGGGCCAAAAACAAAACACTCGTTTTAGGACTTCGCTTTAGTGCGTATAGTATGAACGCGGTTTGGGTTTTAATATATGCCATGATAGATATATAGATATATATGTATATATATAAATATACATATAAATATATATGCGTATGTGCATATATTATGTTAAGTAAAAGACCAAATCATAACATACCTATCGCCTGTCGATTCAAAATTCGAGTTCAAATAATCAACAAGTAAATGTAAGCTTAAATAGATGTATAGCGCGCGGTTATTTTGGCCGATATGCATTACAATTGAATATTACATTTACGGAAAATCCGAATGAAAATTGTGTAAAATTAGTCAAAAAATTTGAAATACATTGCTACCAGGCTATCGTATTTTATTCGTATAGTATCAACTCCGAACCGCCGTCAAATAAATGAATAATCGAATAAATGGATGAATAAATCAGATATTACCAATTCTCGCTGCTGCCTAGTTAACTATTGGCGGGGTATAATGAAGCATATTAAGAAATGGAAGCGGAGTTTTTTCAAATTTTACCCACCAATTCTCCGTGGAAAGGAGTATCGATATTCCGAACGCCAGCCATTTTGTGTCTGGTATTTTGGTTTTGATGTATTTTAGTTGCACGGATCCGGGGCGAAACAATCACGTTTCAAGAGCTCGAATTGTATTTTATATATTTCCAGGAACTGACAGCCATGTCACCGGAGCAACCGGTGTCCAGGCCTGTCGGGTGTGTCTGTGGCTTTTAGACGGATTTTTGCCGTCGCCTGTGACAGACAGGTCAAAATTACTAAGTTTGATTGCCATCGTCTGATCGTCGATTCAAATAGATAAACGTATATAATGTTAGTTATTTACGAGTCAAAATTCTGGTAATGTATAGACACTATAACACCAATAAGTACTACTGTATATCGATTTGTTTTCTAAATTACCAACGGCCCCTGGATCGAACCCTCAGCTTGTATAAGGGTTAGCAGTCTGCAGAAACTTGGCAGTAGATCGTACAGGGTATGTTGATTTTCCTATTTCGTAATAAGGTTTCTTTTGAATAGTTACCCGCTTTACCTTTGAAAAAATTGGAGAATACAAGATTGACGAGCGTTCAAAAATTTACTTAAGGCGTCCCGGTGACCGATCAATCGCCTCTGTCGTAACCAGTCATATTTTTGAGTCATTGGGAGTCATCAATATCGAGTCACCTTCTGACATAGGCCTACTGTCAATTTACAATTCGTATTGGTTTACGACATTTTTTCATCCGATTTGAAGAATTTCAAACATGATTCATCATTATGTATACACTTAATGAACTATGAAATAACAAAGTGATAAATATATTATATAATTATATTATTCGACTTGGATAGATTGACAACTAGGTTGGTAAGCAATGTCGAAACGCATTAGGCTACACCGTACCCCTAATAGATGTGATTGCGGTTTCGTGGCTATTCATTTGACGTGTGCCCATTTCATGACACCATGTGCTTTGCTTTGCATCTATGGCTTGAATTTGGCGCTTTTTGTCGAAGCTCCGTACTACAAGAGTTTGGCATTCTTTTGTCGTTGGAGCCAGGAAGGCCTTTTGTGAAACCATTCATTTCATCCCAATCTCAAAGGGCTGATTTCAATTTTCCCACGCTTCTTGACTTGGAGCTATGAGATTATATAGGTTAACCTGAGGTATTCCTATAGTGTCTAGGGATAACAATGGTTATATAGAAAATGCATGTATATGAAGCAATTTTGAAATATGTCTCATCTCAGATCCGTTCGTTTTCTACAAAAAATGCAGTCAATATTGTGCAATACTCAATATAGCACTCGCTCTATACTCAAGTTTAGCAAATCAAACCAGTGAAAACAAAACGCGGAACAGATTTTCTGATTGAAATAATCTCAAAACAAGATATTGTACATTATTTCGGGGATTAAAAACATATATACATCATGCATATAAATGTACCGATAATGCGATTGCAAACAAATGTGAAATGAAATATGACTACAAAAGCCGTCCAATAAAGCATCGTAAATTTTAGTTTCTACAAAGAAAGTAAATTCTAGCGCTGACGAGAAAATATGTTTTACCAGACGAAATAATCGTAAATAATCAATGTACAGCCTCCTAGACATTGGCGCCACATTATTTCATGTGCTGAAACTAATGCACGCGTGTTTGAATATAGGCGCGTAAAATAGCCGAGTATGTTTCATTTATCAAACCTTATTTCCGATATTTACACAATCGATATGATCAAATATGTGGCTATACCGTGTACAGAATGCATCCTGATACAATTGAAATGGACCCGGTAGTAGATACGCCATTCTACGTACCGATTAAAACCCGCTTTGCGCGTAGCCATTTTCGTCCAACAATTCAGTCATCGACATTTCATTTCACTCTTCCAAGAATTACATTAGCATTTTGTATTTCTGCGTAACAGTATTAACTATCCCGCGGTGACTGGCTTACTCCATGGAATAAACCGGGTCTATGACCCCAGACGACAAAAGGTAAAAATCTTGAACTGGACCGTTGGGCAGCGAGTAGGCTATTTACCTTCATCTGATTCATCATACTGACCCTTCATTATCATAAACATGCGCGAGAATTTGGCACTGATGTTGCCGTGATAATTTTATGCGCTCCCAAGGTCATTATGCCTCCCTTACATTCATGCCGCTTGTATCAAATAAACATCGAAAAAGGTGATAATTCGTCGATTATTCACTAAAGCTTTCTCACCATCCTACGCTTGGTCTGTACGGCAAATTTCCGAACCCTCGTCCAAATTTTGCAGAGTATATGTTGCTCATATAACAGTGAAAATCTCCGAAACATGGCGGCGCGGATAATCCATCCAGGCATAAATTAGATTTTTCGGTAACAATAAACGATCTTTCGAACAGCATTGCTCAAATTTGAAATGAGCAATCGAATTTATGCAATGCATGTGGAAATGTTCCGAAATCCAAACGCCGAAAATAGAAAAAAAACACCGTCCAAAATTCAAATTCAGCATACGACAGCTCGTAAGACTTGGCGATGACTTTCACGAACCTTCCACGAAAATCACTTCAATAAGAATTTACATACGTACACCAACTACAGGCCTACATACCTCGATCGACTGAGGAACAATCAGGGCAAATGATAAAGCCTATGAAAAAATGGTGATGAAAAATCACTAAAACCCGTTATGGATGATTTTCACAAGTTGTGTGTGCACACGTAAAAATGCCGAAATGCTGCAGCGCGAGACAATGCACGATATAGTATAACCGTGCAACAAGTCTAACAACATTCACAGGCTAAGCACATCAGTGATTAAAAACATAGTCTCTTATCAAGATGTGATGTCATATCAGGCTCACCTTTATGCTTATGTTTGTTAGATACTTGGTCTTTCTAGCGACGAAACGCGGGTCGCATCTTATGCCATCTTTCTCTTATGCATGATGCATCGTGCGATGCACCTTCCCTCGACGTCAACCCGTGATGCAATGCCACAAACCAGACATCCTCGTCTGGCCCCGCGAAAACCGGTTTGTAAAAAATTCCAAGGACCCATACTTCTGTCAGCATTTTTTCTAAATGCAACTTGGTCAAGTTTACCGATTGTCAATGCGAAAAAAGAATACGTTATAAATTGTTAAAATCCAACGTGCGCGGATACATTGTGCATTGGGGTCATGCACATCGCTCGCACATAAGCGGTGTCTGCCGAGCATGCTAAAATGTATATTTGGCCCCGGGTGCTAGCATGTCAGGGTATTAAATCGGTAGGCCGGCCCATTTCCATTGTGTCAAGAACGTTTGTCGAAGATGTTAAGTGCGTTGCATCAAGTGTAAACTTTTTTCAAAAATCGTGCTGCATTATAGTTTGTTCAGATATGTGACTCAGACAAAAAATATAGCGTTTCTGACGCGAACGCGTGTGTAGAATTCAACCACGTGCCGGCAAGTTGTCAGCATTTTATCTTCCGATTGTAACCTCGATGACTCCGTAATATGGATAATAACCCCCGACAAAAGCTAGTTTTAGAAGTAGTTCTGTGCTAGAATTGTCCAGAGTTAATTACATATCGCCATCAATTGTGTTCGAGAAAATAGCTTTCAATATACATATGAGAAAAGTTCATGTACCGTAAATCTTCTACAGAAAATTTGATTTCGTAATGTCACAAAAGAAGATTTGAAGATGAAGAATAACACCTGTGTATATATATCACATTTCGAATCACGGCGTCGCCAACAAGTGGTCGAGCGAGCCATCGTGGGCGCTCCCTTCAAATTTCCGAATCATAGAACATCACCTGGAACACTATGAAGTGTTTGGTATTTTTGAACTACCCGCCGGTTTTCTCAATTGACGCATCTCTTCCCGTTTTTCAAGTATTGCAAGTTTCTAATTTGAAATATTTGGAAATACAAGCGCTGGAGAACACTTGAAAATTCGATTGGCGCATTGCGAAATTGCAAAACTATGTCGTCACCATATAGAAGACATTGTAACATACCAGTGTATAAATGCTGTCATATTTTCTATATAGGAAAAACACGTGCGTTGCCTTCACTTAATATGTATAAACGCACGTTTCGGAAGAGGGCGATATTATATGTGTTTTACAGGACATATTTACGTTATTGCTTTGCTTTTATATACGTGGATTTTTCTGCTCGTGGCAAGCGGCCAAGACTTGACGCCAGTACGTGCGTGCAAGCCGTGCATTTTTAATGAGCGGGATCCACGGTATAAACCCATCATTTGATACAAAACCCAATCTTTTGTGCAAATGATTGGAAAACACACAGCATGTTAGATATAAGACGCCGCGTGTTATTTGTGATCGCAGCGAAATACTGGGAATTGCTTGACGCCATGTTAGAATATTCCACTATAGATACGCGCGTTTCATGGATCCAATTCATATTTTCAGGTAAGGAGATATCAACAGTTCTTTTTCTCCGTAAAACTATTTTCCTATACGTAATATCCCTTCATATATTCTGTCGTGTTGGTTGTGAAATACGTGCCTGTTTTAGTGTTCCCCTCATACTGTATATACATAAAACATAACAGCACCAGTACTCTTTATGTCTACGTCATTATAATATTACTATTAGGTGATCAATATCTGAAAATTGATATCCTGGTCGATGGGACATTTGTTCGTGACCTACATTTAGTTTCGCAATTGTTGATTTGAATACTTCCTTGGTTTTAGTCCCATAAATCTTCGACGTAGTCGGCTGCTTCTCTAGCGAAATTTTCCCGCCAAAAGAGCCCGCCGAACGTCCGAAAAAGGCTTCGAAATACAGCGCGTCCCTTCGCGCAAACCCGATAAACATGGCCGCCTGAATGAAGACGGACGTGTCTGGCCTTTGTCACATGTTGATCATATTTCCCCCACTCATAACACCAGAAATCTCGTTTAGGATAGTTATTCGGTATCTTCTGGATTTATACGGCTACGTAATACAGCAGCAAGTGTGGATACGGCGCACTCGACTTCGAATTCGGAGGCCAATTGCGGGCGCCCAGGTGTGCGAATCACACAAAATACCCTCTGTATTAGAGCTCCTGGTTGTGTAGTTCGTATACACGTTGCATAATTTCGTGTTTTTAAGGAGACAAAGAAGAATTCGTTTTGTTCTAATACTAAGTCAAAACCGTCGCGGACATGAACGAAATCATGACCAATGTTCGGCGATCGAATTCGGCCACCGGACCTCCAGGTAAACATTTTATTGTTTGCTTCATTTAGAAAAGTCTATTGTGATATATATTATGTAAATTACGCCGCGACCTATTGACATATGAAAGAAATATAAAAATTTCAGCATGCGCAATACTGGAGATCTCTTGTAAAATGGCGACGTTTGACATCATATAATTACGAACTAAACATACGAATAACTACCAAATATAAGCTTTGCGAAATGAAACGATATCATATCTTTATTTATATATTTTTATATGACGCACGCAGCTGCTCCCTCTCGAAGCTAGCATTTATACAGCGTTGATATTGGTAACGAAAAATACAGGCTATTTCGACGCCGACGTCGACTAAACATATCGTTACGAGGCGTCTTAATTTATGGAGCACAAATCGGTCGACGTTCCGAGCATCTGCATACATAATCACATCGCTTCCGACCTAATCGAAGATTAAATTCGGCGATGAAATTTGTTTATACGGCTGAATCACGGGCAGCCGGAACTAGGAATTGAATAGGCTCTCGGTAGTTTAATCTACTTTTTACCCAACGATTTTTAAAAAACTGACACCGTTCTGTCGATCAGGCACGATGCCAAGTTTGGGATTGTCACTCGTTATTCTTAAACCGTCAATATCAAACTGAGATTCGGTTTAATAAATGCTTTTACGTGTGCTTAGTTCGTGGACAGGACTGTCGCGAAGTTGCTTTCATAATAAGTTAAAAATACGATTTCTATAGTTTGGCGCGGTGTCTCTCGCGTGGAGGAACCGCCGGCCACACGAGTAATCCTTTATAGTGTACCTGTATCATTCGTATACGACATTAAAAGTGGAGATGATTTTTATTTTGTACCACGCGCCGATAGAGTTGCCAAAGTTTGACGGCTGGCTGGCTGGATCCGTCATCTCGTGTCACAAGGAAACGCGCGCGAAACATGGCGGGCGCATTCTTCGTGTCATGCCCGTTTTGATTTCAGAGTGCCCCATTGATCGAGGTTTTGCGTACCATTTTTGAATTGAATTGGGTATTTGACGGCTGGTCTATCCGCATTATTTGTTATGGGCATCATTAGAGAGGGTCGGGGGCGACGACCCCCCTTTTTAAATTCAAGTACCGCAAGTTCCAAATTTTGTTTTCTTCACATTCCGGAAGTATTTTCTCTTTAAAGTTCCAGCAAACACCCCTCTTAAGCTCCGAATTTAAAAAATCTAAGGACATTCAAGCAGTTTCAAGAATTCAGAAATCCTCGTTCACCTTCGGCGCTTGGCGGATACGGCGCGATGTATGGCATATACTTCCGCTGTATTAATTTTCTGACCTCCCTTTAAAAAGTCCCAGTGACCCCCCCTCCTGTTTCCCTTGTAGTTTATATGGATGCACGCGAAACTATGCTAAGAAAGCTTTCCAAGTTTCCTCTGTTTAATTCGATTCTATATAGTCTATGCTGTCAGTATAGACTGCGCTCAACTAAGCCGAACCTTTTGGGACCGTAAAAATGTGTCCGACTTCAGTGATATCCGAGTTGGATATGTATTATGTATTTCATTGATAGTGTCACGTAAATATTTCAATGAACCATCCGAGTTTAACGGTTAACTCCGAGGATGGATCCGAATCGAGCGAAATCTGTTGTACTTCTCAGAGAATTATTACCACGCTTGATAACCGGATATTCGTGATTACTCGCGATGTTTTACTCAAATCCGCAAACATGGGTCAACATTTCCACGCAAGATGGTGCGAATCGGACCTCTTTCGATACTCAGTGCATCACTCCCGCCAAAAGTTGGCGCCAAGATAATTTTTTACGCGGTGAGATTTTTATCGTAAAACATCGCATATATTTAATGCTCGTTCGTATTGATGATTGAATCAGATGATGATATTGCGCAGTTTTTTTTTAGCATTTTTCGATGAAAAATGAAAAGGTTACTTCCTAAAGCTTACTGTCGCTATAAGATTGGCGGAACAGTTTCAAGTCCAATAATTTCTGATTTATTCTGATTGAATCAGGTGATGATATATTGCGCATCGGTTTGATTTTTTCTCGATGAAAAATGTAAAGGTTACTTTAAAAATTACTGTCTCTATAACAGGATTGGTGGAACAGTTTCGAATCCAATTACTTCTGATTAATCTATTCGGCGACATTTTCACGCGAAAATCGCGCTTTAAACAATTGAATTAATACCAATTAGAACTACATCTTAATCATAAATCTGCTTCTGAACTTCCGATCCGTTGGATCTGCACGGAATGCGCACTGAAATCATATCATTATCATATCGAAATGAGTTCAGCTCGTCGTATCTTCTTAGCATAAAAGATGAGCTCGCCGTGTCGTTACCAACGATACGGCCAGGAGACGCTGGTTGTTGCAGCCGCTGAGTGAAAAATCGATGACGCTCGCTCTCGTTCTATATCTCGCTTAGGTCTTTTCGAGCGCGTTACATATCAAATTAATGAGTCAAAAACACTCCGAATCTCTCCAGTGGAAACCGCACAGGGTCGTTCACGAAAATTAGTCAAAATTCTCCGAAATCTACCGAATCCATTCAGTAAAAAGTCGGATGACTTGCGCTCATTGCCAATGCGTAATCATACGATATACACGCGCGTCACGCTATCGCAGCTTTAAAGCGCGCGCTTTTCAAAAATTGTTATGGTGAATAAGATACTAAGTTGTCGCAGATGCGTCATCTTTTTGATAGTTACTTTTTTAAAAGCCGATTCATCGTTTGATATTTTTTCTACTATTCTTGGGAAAACATGCGTTGATTCAGCGCTTGAAAGAGACAGCTCAACACAGGTTTACCGTCGTATAACTTGTTCGTTCTATGTTATCTTTTATTTCGACGGATGCAAAAGAATCTGTCTATCTTTGCAGACGACCTACGAACCTTTTTCAGTTTGTTACAAAGATTTGGCCTCTTTTAATTACTTTGAGTACGGATCCACCACCCAGAATTTTAAATTAAAAAACATTTTTTAGCCCTCTTATGTGTTTTCATCACAATTTTTCAATAAAGACAATTTTTTCTTGCTATGTCCGTCTTGACTTTCAATCTAGTAACTTAGTAAAAGTTATGTTCATCTTAATTTTTGTGATTCGCAAAAAGTAGTTTTTTTCATTTCTCCCATAATTGGAATAAAATTTTCACTCCTTTTCATTTTTTCCGCAGTTTTTCCGAGGTTTTCATTTGGAAAATACTCCAAATAATAAAAATGTTTTTTATTTTTTTCCTGGCTTCCATTTTAAAACGTCTGATTATCTTAATATATAAGATTTTTTTCTATTTTAGTTTTTTACCCTTCGCCCTCCCATTATTTCTTGAAAAAAAATCCGTACTCTAAGGAGTTGAATATAAGGCCTAACTTGGCAACGCAGTTGTCTGGATCTCACTAGAGATGGCGTGATGATTTCGCCTGGTTCCCGGTTCGATAATTTGGAATGTTCTGGGAGTTTAGAAACAATTGCGTGTTCTCCATTTAAGTCAGGGGACGAAGAACTATCGGTTTCGTCCTTCGTGGACGGCGTGTTCTCAGGGACTGGTTCCTTAGTCAGGGCTTAGACTTGTGACCGGTCTTAGACCATCTTAGCTCAATAGCCAATCTAACAACTTAAGACTAGTCTTAAAGATCAGGGCTACCAACCCTTTTAAAAGTGCTGTCATGATACAAATTGAATTTCTTTCAGTAACATTTCATTGAAATATGCAAGAATTATTCACATCAATCAGTAATCAACAGCAAGACCTTCAGTAAAATCTTTCATACTGCTGTATCGAAAAATCAAATCGGTATTTCTCGTTATAGAATAGTAACAAATACTGTAAATGAACAGTTGCCCACTCTCTGCCAATGATTTAGGACCACTTTTGGTCTTAAGTCTCGACATGATCCGGTCCCAGTGAAGTTGACGAAGAATCACTTGCTGGCGCTCGTTAAATTCGCTTTATCATAATGAATTCACGAAAAAGCAAATTATTTCCGCGTGTCATCGCATAAATATTGAGAACCATGCGGGTATTGGCTTGTCGGCGTCAGCCCAGTGCGCCGGGTGACGCGAACCGGGGTAGATTCCGAAATAAATCACACTGAAAAATATCATCCGACTTATCAGAGCGTCAAAACATGAACGCCATAAACTTCTAGGCACGCGATTTGGAAAAACATATCGGATATGATGATATTTCAACCGATAATCGAGCGGATTTTCCCGAAGTAAACGGTTTCCCCTTGAATAAATCCGCGCGCGCGCGCGTTTGATTAAGAAAACTCGAATATCCTGGCTCTTTCTCCCGAGACTTTCTCCACACCCCTGAATCGTGCGACTCGCCGCAACGACTGCGAAATGTTAATGAAAGGGAGGACCTTCGGTCGGCTTGTTTTTAATTTCAATAGTAACGCGACAGGTCACCGAGCGGTCAGATTCATAAGAAATGACATGCTAATTATTGGCTTCCACAGTCAGACGTCGTTTTGCACGACGACGACGCTGTTTTCAAGGCCTTTCTGACCATGTTTTCTGTCTGTCTCATAACTCAATTTGATTCACGGAGCTGCCATTCCCTCCCGCCACGATCCACTAGGAAAGAATCCAGTTCGAAAATATACCAAAACAACATTAAAACGCATACGTTTTATATGTAACTTTGAATTTCTTTCTGATTTTCATTTTCGTACGGCGGTACTCGACGGGACTTGGCGAATTTGGAGGCTTCTTCCGAATTTTCCTCGGATTGTATTTTAATGGAGTTTGATGGGAGATTAATACTGAACAGTAGCGAATGAAAAAAAAAAACAAAACAAAAACCCGTTCGGCGCTCACAGTTGCGCGTGAGTTTTAATTGTCTGTATTCGATGCGGTTTAAAACGTTTTCGAGTTCACCAAAATGTCAGACCGACAACAGGATCCTATCATTCGAGATAATATAATGTTTCACTTTTATTATTGAATTTCGTTTCCATTATTCGAATGCAGAGAGAAGAGGTTCCGAGCGCGCGGACGCACATGAACAGCGTCGGATTCCTTTGTTCACAATCGACAGCACGCAACTGCATTGTTTTGCCGAGTTGGATAAGAACAACCTGGCAAATATACCGCATCTCGTTGTGTTGTATACCGAAGTCGTTTTTGCGTGGGTGGATACGGCCTTTGCCCATATCGTGGCACCTGCCGAACAACAAAACCTGTTTGTTTATCACGTGAAAAAATCCACACGGAATTTTTCTGTCTGAGTTGCTTGCAAAAATATACGCAATTGACACAGATGCGTGAAAAGGTTTTTCCCTTGTACAAAAAGGGCGTTGAATACACACACTCCCTGATGTGTGGTTTCGTGAAAGCTATGTAGATAAACATACTAGTGAACTATGCCATTTTTCCTAAATACTTCTCTATTTCATCGATTAGTTAGTAATGGTTGTACAATCCTCGCTTTTTCTATATTCAGAACTGCAAAAATACATATACAAAGCCGAGTTCAAATGCTTTCCGATCAGACAGAAGTTTTACAGTCGAGAGGAATCTACGAAAAACTTACTTCGAACCTGTATATAGTCAAGTTTAACCTACGTATATACGCTTGAACACAAAAATCCGGACCAATTCCCACTGCTTTCGAGGACTATCAGTTTGATTTGAAAAGGGGACCTCAACCTATATGACCATTCACATCAGTTGCATATCGAATGTTTTATTACAACTCGAAAGAGGTTTCATTTCTCCTAGTAAACAGATCGGATATAGGCGCTATCTACTGAATGCCGCAAAGCCACCAAGGCTGAGTCGTCATTAAGTTACCTTGTGAATGATGATATTGATGCAATGTAAGATTGTTAGGTTTTTAGTTGACTGAAATCGTCCGTTTGATACGTTTGCAACAAAGTGATGGCCACTAACAATGAAATCTATACGAAACAAGATGATAACGGATGTCCTCTTTTATGACACGAATAGAGTATGAATTGAAAACTGGCCGAGGTCGCTCTTACGGGTATACCTGACCCATAAGAAAGGACAATTTCTATGCAAGCAAAAGAATGCACCGTTATCGGGTGCGGTTCCTTCATTTGATCATATCCTGGGTAAGTCTTCTTTTTTTCTCATCGATACTTGGAAGTTTTGCCTCGCACTGAAAACATCCGAGAAGATAGGGTTCTTAAAACGATACCTAAAAATCTTTGTTTTTTCCTATACCGATACATTGTTTATTCGGAAGATTTTTTTCCTGTTGAGATATAAACCGGGACACCTTTGATATGTTCTTAAGACTAAAGGGGTTTTTATCTGCCGCGATACGGCTTTTTACGATGAGAAATGAATACAGGAAGTAAAGCTTCCTGATGAACGAGCACGTGTTTTCTATATATCTATACACGTACTTGCATTACGTATAAAATGCTGTTTTACTTCGAGGTAAGTATGTATTTTTAGAACGGTGATTAAGTGTAGGGCTTCATATTATCCGTATACAATTCAATATACTGATGATGTATTCCCATTTTTAGAATTTCCGCGTAATTTCTCCTTTTTTGACGTCAGCAAGTGTGTGAACTGCTGTGTACGATCAATGGCTTCACAACGCGATCAGTAGAAATCAGACATACATATAAGAATAAGAATTTGTCCTTGGATTTCCATGTTATATCTAAGGGTAACTACAGTATTCATGATATGATCATATTCATGATCATGTATATACTAGCTCGAACATTCACCCAGTGAAACTACACGTGATCTTTCTTCAATTTCTTTGGATGAATTTCGGGCGAAGCGCTATCATTTTGTTTTCAAATATATACCAAGCATAAACCGTCATAAACAGTGAAATATGGTCGCGCAGAGCCGAACGAGTGGAAAATATAGCCGCACTTGGTAAATTTTTCGCCAATCAGATAATCACAGGCATCGTACGGATGTATTCAAAAACTATACTCGCGCATTTAGCGGTGAAACTTGAAAAACGCCGAACCACTTCAGCCGTTCCTTGAGTTTGTCAGAAGAGACGCGAGAGCGACCAATTCAGATCACATACATCTCATATTCATAAACCGGCACAAGATTTACACAGTTCTATCCGCATCGGAAGAGAGACCGTGACCCCTATATCGCCGGTTCTTGGAAATATTTGATTTGATATATAGATATAAACATAAATATATTTATAGATGTACATAGATATATATAATATGTATGATTTACCGTGTAAACAAGAATATCACGGGGCATTCAAATTTCGACTCGGGGGCCCCTGGATTGAATAAATTTTCCATCATAAACTTCCGGTTGACGTTTTCACGTCTTTCGACGGCCGACTCGGAAGAATTTACTATATCCCGATTCCTCGGCGATGTTTTCCGAGCGATGATTGATAGCGATTTCGTCCATTAATAAGCTTGTTAATGCTTCGAACCTGTATTTATCGCCCACAGTATAGCCCCCCGTATGTGTAAACAGACCCTCTCGTTATCCTCGGCATATCTTCCGGCGTTGTCTCGTGTCGTAAAATCCCGCGTCGCCAAGGAAAGTCAACTAATACTTATATTTGTCGGCGCGGGCGAACATCGACTGCTGGTGTGTTTAAACACGTTTGATGATGATAATTTCCCGTTGAATATTTATCGATACATATGTATAGGGATCCACGTATTAATTGATGGCAAGAGTATTGTAATGCTCCTGATATTTTTGTAGCGGGAGTCTACCAAGAAATGACATAAATCTACGCGCGCAAACGTGACAGTAATTTCAATAAAAGATTGATTCTGTTCGTTTTTAATTCGCAGTATACGCGATTTGCGTCGAGTTGTGGACTTATATTAATCGGAATTAATTAATCTTCTATTAAAGGCGTCTCGAATTGACTAAAAATCCGGTGTGCATTTCGAAAAATCGTTGGCCATTATATGAAATGGTTCACCTGAAACGTAGCATTGCGTCAGGTCTAACGAGTGTATGGAAGACTGTACCTTTAGTAGCAACTATCATATTTATCGTTTATTTTACACAAATTTTGCCATTCCTCTACATTCGGGACGAATAATTTCAAGAGTTATAATTTTATTGTAAGAAAAAGTGAATATGAACGCAGTTTTGTGCCTTTTGATTCGCTTCGACTTTTACGAAGGGAACGGTGTCCGTCAATGGATCATCCAATTTCCATGACCTATCAAAAAGAATGTTCGGATTATAGTGTCCTCCAAAAGTATATATGTACTATAGTGGGATTTCGCAAATACCTTGATGTACACGTTCGACAATCTCGGTTTAGGCGAAAAATAAGTGTATGAAGAATATTTTTCACTAATGTGCCACGATTCATTATGAAAGTCACGGCTTTGACTCGTGTCGAAACGACTTTGTTAATGTGTTTTTCACTAAAGATTTGGTTATCTATGTGTTGTTTTGCACGTTGCCATCGTCGACTCCCGTTTATTAATGGATTTCAGATTATTTCTCTAGATTCAATTAAGGCTCACTCTTGAGGAGGCTAAAAACCGGTCCAGCAAACGAGTAGTAATCTTCTCTATGCGAGGCCGAATCATTTTCTTTCGCTGGAGATCCATACATTGTGGGGGTTCGTTATCTAAAGTCTTAGCGACTATAGCGCTGTTTTTTTCCTGGGGCGGGAAGGGGGCCATTCGCGTTTCCTCGACAAGCGGAAATAGGTCAATGTCTCGAACGCGGCCAAATATTGTAGGACGCAGTTTTGTCATTACGACCTTGTTCGAGTTCTATGGTTATTAATAACACGATTTTTCCAAGACGTGTTTGGCCACAATAAGGCACTGACCGCCAGAGGGCCAACAGTTGAATATAACGCTCAAATATCGGGCGCGTATGAGGGATATACACATATATATTTATATACATTGCAGAGATTTATTTCCATCACCAAAGTCGTGAATGTTATGAAGCACTTCGGATGAGACATCCATCATCTCAGCGGCCAAGCACATGCATCATATTATATGCGATTGCATTGAAGAATCGTATGAATGAATGAATATTTCTCAATTCGGAAATGATAATCACCTCACGTTTGAAATTTTCACAAAGGGCTTCAGACGATCAGAATTCGAAGAAAAAACGTCAGCAGAGCGTGATTTCAATGGCGTGCACAAGTATGCAGCTGCACGGTCGACCTTTTCAAAATTCGTGAATTAAAACAGGTTGCCGAATGCGCATTGATGCCCGTTGTTGAATTCATATCTCTGTGTTATTATCGACGTCGAGAAATGATGATGATGCACTGAAAAGGCATTTAGTATCAAATGCATACGCGTACAATTTCGAATACTTTGTTCGAATGTTTTCGAGCAGTTTATACCGCGCGGCCCGCATCGCACTAAAAAGGAAACGAGTTTTCATTGTGCCTTGTTTTATGGGTTTCGTATGAAAATTGCCGAACGAATATTTTCGATGTACACACACTATAAACCGCACTTACCGAAGATTTTATATGAGCCGTCGATTGAAACCGGTAAAAAGGATCTTGCTCCAACGACCGACGGTGTCATTTACTGGTGGCAGCTTCTGAGAATTATATTTTGACAAATGCGAGCTATTGTATCGACGACGGTGTCTGGGAGAGCCGGCGGTCGGTCACTCTGAGACTCCAATGTGGCCTTGTTTCGGCGTCTGTCGTGTCGGATATCGGAGTTCACCCAGCGGACCATTCGTGCCATCCTTTTGATCGGGTTTGACCCGAGTGATTTATGACGAATTCTCGCGAAAAAGATCCCATAGAGAGTATTTTTCTCAAAAAGCGATTAACGTCAGGGCCTCGGTTTGCGTGCATGTACATCGAGCATAGCAAGGACTAGGACGGAGAGGACATATGCACATTACGAGTAATAAAATATAACAGTGAATGGATATAAGATTCGTCGAAATTTGTTCCGAACTTACAATATTTGTTAGAAAATGAGAAGTTAGACATGTATTGATGATATAAAAGACAAAGGTAGGTTATTTGATACATTTCCCACATTTCCAACGGTGTACACAAGCCTAGGGTGGTAAGGCGGCATAGAGAATGAAATTGAAAAGAAAATACGGAAAAAATCTTATACAGGAATGGGATCACAATAGATGAATATATAGCGCGGAAGTTCTTTCGTAGTCGGCGCCGAATAACAGAAACAGAAGACATAAATTGAACGAATCAGAAATCATTTTTGGCAAGCTCTATGTACTTGTAAAATGAGCTCAGACTCGGCTGATGATGAATCGGCAAAATAATTCAATATACACAAGAAAAAAGCATGTACGATGATCGGATTATTATTATCATACATGGCGTGAATCCATTCAGTTGCTGGCGAGATTCACAACTAAAATATACTGAATTAAAATCTATGAATATGTATACGCAAGTTCAATGAAACGGATGCGTATATATATATGTATATATTTCTGTAGTAAACTTTGAAACAACAGACGCCAAATATACGATTTGTGTAGATGTTACCTTGCTATTTGGTGTAATGTGTCATCTGACCTCCGCTCCGTTCGATGACCTTGCCTTTTGCGATGGGTGATTTTTAAGAAGGTTGCCAGCGTTCCGTGCCGCGTATTTCGAACTCCCAGCTCGGCTTGCAGTGCGGCTGCTATCGCGTACGTACCATCTGCAAATGTCCAAACAGTCGACAAACCGTTATACAAAGGAGTCATCGCTGTGGTTTGACTAGCGTTTGATGGGGCAGAATTCCGATACTTTTTTATTTAAAAATAGTCACTGGTAGCATCATCGCCGAGCATTTATACGTTTTGGAGGAGATGAAAGGCCAATGAAAAACAACATTTCAGTGCCAACAGTCGTTCTTGCCTGGGACGCCATTATGCTAATTAACTGCAGTTTCCCCCGGGCCTCTGATTTCAGGGAAGCCGGTCGTATTTTTATTATCCTTGCACTCTTTCACCAATGGCGCGCATCTCGTTCCTGCGACAAGGCGATCATGTCAGCTGAAACGACGAGCGCCGCTGCAGTATATTATCATAAATGCAATTTCTGTCCTGGGCCATTCGGCAGGTCATTGGCACCGGTCCAGAGGCCCGGGCAACGTCTACTGAGCCATGTGACACGAAATCACCAAACCAGCCTCGGTAATTCGATCTTAAAATGTCACGAACCTCATCAGAATCGAGGGATTCGACATATTTATGGCTACCACCCGCAATATATATGATCATACAATGAGCTCAGACGCATTAATTGGCCCAGAGATATCTCATGCGATCAGACTCAAGGCCACGACACAATTTATATTTTTTTCTGGCTCCCTTCCCGCCACAAGTGCGATACTCACCCACAGAACGACAGCACCCATCCATCCGGGCATCTCTACGTCACGGCAGCCATTTGCATTTTCAGGAAAGCTAATACCCGGAGTAGATGCCGGTCATCCATTGATGATGCTGCAGTACGCGCGGCACAAAGGTACAAAGACAATGGATGTGGATGTGACTGAAAGCCGCGTGCAATGCAAGGAGTATTCGCCTGTCACTGCTGCTACTAGCTATTCGCTAACTTATTCCAAATATATAGATAAGATTTCTGAAGATACTCGCGGACGTCACGAAATCAATAGTAGAGCATAAGTTTGAAATGAATTGTTCGTCACTTGCGACCTTCGCCGAAGCAATTAAGTAGGCTCCCTGGACGCAATAGTTATATCCATAATCATGTTTCTTTAGTGCGCTTGGGAGTCGTGAAAATATAATTCATCGATGCATTAACAATACACCGAGGTCCGATAATGTTCCTTAAAAACCAACATTTTGGCCCAGCTTGGGTAATTTCTCGCGACGAGGGTTTCTCTATAAATCCCCCGTATCTGATCTCCATTTGGATGGTGCTTAACCTCCTTATAACAATTAAACATCATCCATAAAAGTCGCAAAGTCTTTTCACGCTATGCGGAATGTATCCAGGCTTTATTGACGTTTTCCCCCATAAAAATGGACGATATATTACCCTCTATCCATCAGCCGCATCAATCCCGACTCCACCATTGTACCCGAGCAAATATACTATCCGACGAATAATTGCCGCGACGATTTTTACAAATAACAAATCCACAAACATTTCCGCCACGCGGATGTGCGCAGACAGGACATAGTATAGTGCAAAAGGGCATATTTTGACATTACTATGCGGGTTGAATTCCTGAGCTTCCATCCTACTATCATATGCATGTCTTTTTCAGCATCGAATCCGGAATCTTTTTGTGCTACAAGCATCTATATCTCCAACTTCCATCGTGATATATTGTAATCGGTCATAACGTGTCCACGATGGAAAGCCCTTCTGTCGCTATGTATGGTTTTTGAGATGTCGATGTCCTTTGGTCATTAACGCGGCCAGTTACGCTAGTGCTTATGTTCATATTCAACAGAATGAAATATCTCCGGGTTCAAAATGAAACGAATCAAACCGTACGACCTCCTAAACATCATCATTTCAGAGCTAGTGTTATATCGTAAATATCAAAACAATCCATCACACATGTATAAATCGTGTAACTGTCGAATATGGAAGCACCGGTCTTAGCATAATGTATATATATATATATATATATATATATATATATATCATGTGTATCGCGCACCACATGTGTACATGCAACGGCTCTCATCGATAAAGTAATGAATTATGCGAATTCCAATTCACTTCTTCATTATTTTCCATAATAAAGAGCAACCTCTGGACACGTTGAGAGAAATGAATCGAACCTATCTTTATTCCTGGGTCTTCGCTTTACAAGATATGTAACCATATACTTTATTATCTATATATCCAAAACGTTGACGTTTGGTAGAGTTGAAAAAGCCATCGAAAATATAGATTCCTTTTTCCTTAAATCGCTTTGTTGTATCAACGTATGTTGCTCTATGCAATGATTCGGCAATATTTGATTTTTCCCCCTCAATCAGTCACTGCAGCCGAGATCACACGCTCACAAAAACATTGTCGCGCATTGAATTCCTTTTTTAAGAGTGACCTATTTTTTTGTACTCAATCCGGTTAGTCGTCACTTGTATCGGATTCCAAGGACACAGTGGCGGCGATCTGTTGGAGCCCGCAAAACAGGCATAAAACGCGATGAGGTGATTGTGACACCTTGTGTTTTCAAACGGCCATTATATACGATAATGTATTGATCTTTAAGTGTAAATTGTGAATATAAATCCAGACGCGAAATGTACAGAAATTGTATCGAAATCCTCTTTTTATGATGTATATGGCTTTGTTTGAACTTATTAGAGCGTTTGATATGAAACCTTGATATTGAGATAATCTATTGTACAGTCTTTTACAAATTTTCCGAACCCTATGTATATCTAATTGAAATTGCAAGATATAGACATATCTCATATTATATATCTATACATTCGACAATAGATCGAAAGATTTTTTATACGTCGTTTTAGGTCAGTAAATCATTCATCAGATATATACCGATGTAGGCCTATATGTAGGCCTACACTAGTCAACGAAAAAATGGCGAAATGTCAACTTAGCGCTATACGAATTTTATTGCTAACATTCCGAATATTGTCTAGGAAATGATCGTACTCAAATGCAGGTCTACACGATTTTCTATTGTCTAAAATATCATTAGAAGTAGTTCTCGTCGTCAAAATGATGCTCATGATAAGATATCGTTCAATTCAAGGGCAGAGGAAAATTGGAAGGTATTCTCGAATTAGGCAGCCATGTCGAAAGAACTTCAATGGAGTCCGTCCATCTAGGACAAAATATATTATGGAATAATTCCACCGTCAAAGATGCAATTTCTGAGAGGATGAGGTTCAAATTTAAAGATTTTAACGATTGCTGTCTTCACGAAAAAGTCAGGCAACCTCAATGGTAAAGCAGGGGTCCCAGACCACCCCCTAAATCCGCCACTGCAGTAGTTTTGAATGATTCGCATACGATTCTGTATTTCGTTTACGGTATATGAAAAGAAATTTAAGAAACTGTACACCCAGATAGTTCTTCTAAGTCGTATTTCACGTTTGCTATACGCATAACATAAAGGAATGTAATACATAGTAGTTTTCTTTCCGGTTATATAACCGGTACTAATTCGATAAAATGTAGATATACTATGGAATTGAACTTATTTTTATGGACAATATAAAAGTGAGACAGACTGGTAATGAACCTGTTGTCAATATTAACGAAGTCATAATTCGTGATTTTGATGATCATGATGATGATGATATAATGAACGGCATAAAATAATTTCTGCACCAAAAACTAGACAACCAATCGATGTAATGTAGCAGTATACCATAACAGGAAATGATTTACTAGTTTTCAGTGCTGGATACATATTGATCGGGATAAGCGTGATCGGAGTAAGCGACATAGGTTACGTAGTATGGTGCAGACGAAGTAGAATACTATACGGTACCGAACCTACCTTCCATCATAAGAGAGGATGATAGCCTAATTCTAGCTTGTGTCGGCGGGTGGGGGTAAGGTATCCTTTGAAAAACCTGTTTGTAAATAAAGCGTATATCCTGATAAACAAAGACACGATGACGTCACGGTGGCGGAATCCCAAAACAGCAATATGTACGCAATAAATAATTATAATCCGTCTGCCATAGAGAGGTAGAACGCTTATTCCACGACGTTGTAATAACACAAAATGACTGGTTTGAAAGGCTGAACTACTGGAAAACGTAATTCCTTTCTCGTATAAAAGGTGAATCAGATTTCGTGGAATGTTTCCATCACAAAACATGTTGGCAAAGTCCGATGTACTATTTTGCCGCTTTCTAAGTTCAGTCGGTGCGAAATTACAAAACTGACGGGCAAAAACTCTTAGTCAGACAGCACTAAATCTATATGGTAGATGTCTCCATTCTTTTGTTTCTCGTACTAAGATACAGGTGTTGGATCATATATATATATGTACATATATATATATATCATTTGTGACTTATATATCTGATTATTGTTTCTACGAAAATGAAACCCTGCTCATATACTCTTAATCATATTATAGATAAATAGAATATTCAATAGAATATTCAGTACGGTACGGTATTCTTTAGTCTTTTGTTCGGAGTTTTTATACCAAGTAATAAAGATAGCCTGTTGTTCAATACTTACCCGTTATGTGTGTTGGTGCTTGCCTGGGTAATGTGTTACAACTATTTTCTCTGCGAGGACTGTGTTCGTCTGACAGCGAGTCAAAATATATCGAGAAAAACACTCACCGAGTGGATCAGAGTGCTATATTTTTGTGCTTAGTTCAATCGGCTAGTAGCATATGTCAATGCTTGCGATGATGGTAAGCTTATAGAGTCTAGCGATCGAAGCATGATCGGGCACGTATGCTGATAAAAATGTGCCACGCCTCTGCGATGATGCAGACGTGTTCAGGCACGGATTTCAAACATGAAATTATCGATAGCTCATATCAAATTCCCACCAACTTGACTTTTGAAGTCGACAGGAAGAGGGGCACGGTTTGGCGAGGGCTGGTATTCAGTTCGGTTCAGTACGGTTAATAGTATAATGCCCATATAATTTGTTGGTACGCAAGCTTCAGTTCCGGGAATTCGACATCAGCACTACGCTGACATCAGTTTCCATGGCAACTGGAGCTGACGCCATGATCCATTCCTTAGCGACAAAGCATCATCGCCATCGCCGCGGCTGCTGCGTCAGTATCGGGGAGTATTTTTTCGCCCAGCTCGCGCTACCTGTGACCGCATCGATCGCAGCGCATTCCTTCAAGGCTGATCGGTCGTCATAGCTATTCACCTAGCCACGCTGCTAATTATATATCGCTTCCTCAGTCGGTTTTGCCACATAAAAATGAGCGATAATGAATAATTCACTTTATTAATACTGCGGCGCAGGGAGCTGTTCGCAGATGGCCTTGCGAGAGCGCGCAATGCGACTGCGGTGATACAAGTTCTTCCGTCTGCACCACGCCAGATAGAAGATGTATTGCTAGTAACCACGCCAATTGACAATCACGGATCGTTTCTTCTTCTTAGAATTTAATTCGCCTGAGATTTTAAGTATATCATCGTTCCAGTTCAGTCAATTTTTAAAATATCGATGATGAAATTAATGTAAATCGTTTTCTTGAGTGCTTATCGAATAAGAAATGATTTATCATTAGACGCAGCAAGTCGAATAACGTTCAGCGTATGAGTTATATTTTTCCAGTGTGAATTTGCGCTCTTATTGATGATTTTTCGTTGCCGTTTGATTTTGGTGAAAAGTGCGCGGTTATACGCGACGAAATGGCACTTATATCAACGGCCCTGACCGCGAGACGCGATAAGTGTGCACAGACAAATTCAATATCTCGCTGCGAAAGTTCAAGACTTTCTTTGTCTCTGATAGTGCCGCATAATGAAAATTATTATGCAGACGGCTACGCTGTCATGAAAATGACAATTGTGTTGCGAAAATTCAAATTTGCCAAAGGGGCAGGACTAGCAAAGTCGGTGAAAGGTTCATAGGTTAATAGAATTAGACCAACCTTTTGTCAGCCCAGCATATGATTATCTATTCAAAACTGACCATCGCACGCGACATTATCACGACAAATTTCTCAAATTTTTGACTCGAAATCTTATAAATTCATTTGATGCATTGATTGTCTATTCATCCAAGAAATGGTCCGAGTTATGGTCGCAGTTGGTCAATATCGAATTTTGATTGCGCCCGCACGGATGTCAGTAACCTGCCCTAGATAAACCAGGGTCGCATGTACGCTAACCTGTCCACAGCAATTCTATACCGACGTCAATCGTAAATAAGGTTGACAATATTTGTTACAATAACTTTTAAGCGTTAGCTACAGTTAATTTAATATGTATATCTTATGTATTCGAAATGGTTTCGAATTGTGACTGTGAAAAGTTTTTCACGTTTTCGATGAATTTGATAATATTATATGCCATCTACAATGAAATCTATCCAGGAATCGAACTAATTGGTTTATATAGTGTAGACATATATACATAATGTATCTTGAAATGTACCTATGTGACGTCATGATATATTATGTACCCGTACTTTGATCCTCGATGACCCGACCGTGTTTATTGAATTATGTCGAATATCATTTTGTAAATGCAACTGTCAGAATAGGATATGTATATGTCTATTCTATACATCTCATCATGATGTAATAAACACAGGCGAAATTGTAGTTTTATTCTATTTTAATCAGGCGCAGAAAAGTGCGAAGACCGCGTGATCACATTTAAAAATGGCGTCCGACTACCACCTTTTAAAGTATACGCGCCAATAGATCATGTTCTTCCTATGAAATAATACGGTATTTCATGCCAATTCTATAGAAATAAATCCTTCAAGATGGATAATAAGTCTTGTCGAGAATGTTTGACAAGAAATCTCCATCGCTCTTTCGTAATAGACTATCATAAGATAACATTTTGCTTTGTATCGTGTTATTCACGTCCGATATTTCTGTTATTTACATATCGTAATTCAAAGTCATAAGGTCTGATTGAATCTATTTGCAAACCAACGCATCGTGTCGATAAGAAATCCGACGATTCGAAGACTTAAAGTTCGCACTTTTACGTATTAAACACGGATGAGTGTTTCAATTACTCGAATGAAATGCAATAAGCCATTTATTGATACGGAATTTTTCATGGAAATTTGATAAAAATGGTTTTGTTAAAGTCAAGTAGAATCATAATCGATGACGAAAAAATCTAAATCGACCAAACTAAATTCTAAGTTGGGCTTCCGTCGCGACGGGAAAAATACATTTCTGAGTGTCCAAGATTTATTCATTTTCCAGTTGTATCGCAATATTGATTTAAACCATAGTCAATAGTTCCTAGTTGCATGTTTTGTAACACAGGTCCGTAGCGTCCCTGATTTTATGGGCAGTTCGTTATCCTTAAAATGCCGACCTTTTGTAACCTTTATGAAACTGCGCTCGAATGTAAAAATGCAACCCAATGCATCCCATGGAGTTAAATCGATAACAGCCCTTGTACGGACCGGAAGTACATAGGACAAGCCCACAATTGTTTTCGATTTCTGAAATTCATATTTAAGGATGCGGACCTTTTCAGGATTTGGAGCGGTTCGTCTTAACCCGCTTCAACCGCTCACGCTACGGGCCTGTATGATATTGATGTTTCGAAAATACATGTTTGTAGGCCTATTATGTTTACTACGTACATAGAACGCGACTGATAATAAGATCGAATGAAAAACGGATAGATTTCTTGTAGGAATACGTATGAATTGATATGTCTCGTGTATTGGTGCGGAAAGTTCAATAATTTTGAAATATTTCATGCACGTATAGGCCAATGATGTGCCTTTATATCTTTTTTTTTAATTCTCGAGAGGCCATTCTATTCTGTTTTTAAATAGTTTTGTCGAAAGAAAAATACTTCGACGTATACTCGCGCATGTAAATATGTATACGCGTAAAAATATTTTCGGTTTTTTTTAATAAGTGAATTATCGCGATATTCGAATCTGGCGAAACATGTTTCATTGACTGGTTGCCGCAGCCAGACGAGATAGAAGAGCAATTGATGAAAAATTCAATACGTGATCCACTTCAGGAGTCATAGCTGCCATATTCATTTCTAAATACTAGCGTTCTACGTCGTGTTGTTTTAAAAACAAGGGCTCTCGTCGCTGCACATGTCGGGCGCACATTTCCGAGAATTTTTGATGGTTAATGAAAATGTTTACTCGATTTTCTATTTCGTAGAAATATTCGAACAGACTTCTGCGCTTTCTGGATGCATGTTTTAATTGCGCTATAATATGCCAAATGGCCTTCAGTTGCGGATAAATTTGTCTCACCGGGCGGGCATGAAAGGTTTGCGGTTAAAAACAAAATTGGGCCGCAACTTTCCCACGATCTCGGACACGTCGTGACAATAGTGTAATTGTAACCTCCGAGCCCTCTCTCCTAGCCTGAGTTCATTTCCATAATTACTATCAAGCCGATGACTAAACCTCTACAACTCTCTATACCAGCCTTTGACAACGCCCACGTGAGTCGATTGCCTGTTTACTACTATCCTATAGACTCATTGTGAAGCAGGTGGTCATCGCTATTTGCAAAGGGATAAACGGAATGAATCATAACAACCCCGCCATCCAGGGACTTGTGACCACGCACGATAATATAATGTACTTAAATCTAATTTTCATCAATGGCATTCATAACTGAGATAGTATCCGCAATGACTAAACAATAGATGCATCGCCTGAAGGAGCGCGACGCAACTCCGGTCCTTCCCACTCAGTTACGTATGTCTCCGGTTGATCGATGGTCAACTGCCTTCGTCGACGCGTCGTTGTCCGTTCGGTCGATAATGAGCATTAAATTGGTATTTCTCGCACCGAGATGCAAATGAAATTTAATCACGTTAAGGCCAACCCGTGGGATCGATATCCATAGACGACTACATCGATTGTCACATGATCAGATGTAACCGAAACTATCTGTAAAAAGTTGCGTAAATCAGTGAATTCTATATGTTTTCATAATTGTTGTGGTGAATTCAGTTTCATGTTGCTAAAACACGATATTCAAACTAAAAATGCAGCCTCGGAATATGGCTTCAGTTTTTCTCAGCCCATATTGATTAAGAAATCTTGAATTATTGGTCAATATAATCTATAATAATATAGTTAATGATTGATACGGCTCAATCAATTTCATATCTCGTTCCATTTTCGAAGTTCATAAGAACTTTTCTGTTGCATTTTCTTCCGTAATGTTTTTCTATAAGAATCGCAACATTCCATGTTGAATCCTAATTCACGTAGTACATGAACCAGGAGTTAAAATATGCGAAATCGAAAATCACTTAACATCCAAATTAACCACGACTGCAGAACTAAAAAAAACTTCTAAACTCACGAATAATAGAAGAACGAACAATTATGTGGGGTTTTCTAAAAATTTATTTATTAAAACAACAAAAATGTTATCAGATCAGGTACTTCCCTTGATGATAATAATATTATGATAAAAGCCCTAAAATAAAACAATCCCAGAGCATTTTGATTATGTATAGCAATCACACCATTGTCCGGAGTATGGAAGCCCAAACCAAACCTAAATAAATAATCTACGATGAAAAATACACAAACTAAAAAATATGCAAGCGAATATTACAAAATGACGGCAAATTATTCTTGAAAATTTGTGAAACAATCCTTTAACTGATTTATTTATACGGATTCACGATTTATATATATATATATATATATACTGTTTACAACCAAACATGACTAGTACATACTCCCCATCAGTAGTAACAATGATAATATCAAAACACTCCTAAAATAACTGAGGACTAGATACAACAACGGTTTGTTTAGCACAAAACGTACAAGGCATCGAAATAAAAGTGAATAAACGACTCAGTCAACAATCGATACGTAATATTTTTTTCAATTCCGGTATCTAGACATTCGTGCTACGATATAATTCATGAGTTTATACACGTACGACGATGTTATTCATCATACTGTTGTTTTCTTGGTTTTTCCCCTTATATATAATCACACAGAAATGTACTACACACACACATATACGAGACTAACTTTCCACTATTAAAATATTAGCAGCTAAAACTATAGCGATACGAACGATTTATCGGATTTATCAACATTTTCTGGTGAAAGACAACGGAAGTATTCTATTTCGAACTCGATAATGAATATACCTACAACACACATTACGTACTTCACACTAAAAAAAACCCCACTAAAATCTCCTCTTAGAAGAATAAGAATTCTCCTTTTTTTTTATTTTCGAAATGAATAAATACATAAATAAATAAATCAACCAACAAGATAATAGTACCTATGTACATGATTTGAAAGACACACTCGAGCTCTCGACCTTGTCATTAATGGATAAAGGAGCTGTTGTTATTGTTTATTGTTTATTTATTACAGCCAGGGTTTTCAAAATAATACTTGTTAATTCCATAAATATGTTTACATATTTACACATTACATGCCAATAAATAATAATATTAATCAATGATCGGAATTCGGCACTGTGTTGCAAGGTATGCTGTTTGTACTAAACTTATGTTAAACCCTACCAGCTGCGGGCGCGTCCGAAATGAACTAAAATTATCAACGATTCAAATTTATTCAAGCTTCAAATATTTCATGACTTATGTCTCAATTATACGATCGATATTTCGAATGATCATCTCCTTCTCTCGACTACACTGTGAGTACAATGAAGGTGCAAACTTTGTGTGAGCAATTTCAACAATTGAAACAACAGAACAGTGCACCCAGCAGTACTTTCCCAAATCATTGTCGTTTAGAATTACATCTGAAAGCTTGATTTCATCCGGTTTATAACAATCACTGTCAGGGGATTTGGATAAATCGCGATCAATAACGTATTGTTTCACATGATGATGTGTATAGTCCGGGAGTAGGTCCCCACGCACGTGTGTGCGGGGTCTTTTCTATTCTCAGCTAGATGCTGGCTCATCTTCATACTGTTTCCTGAAGCAATCACCGACTGGGAAGAAATCCCACGATCGCTGTTGATAATACTCCCAGACGTACGTCTCCTGAAAATTAGACGATTCATCCGATTATTAAGGTCAAACGTTAAATGTGATTTCACTGTACTTTAAACCAAAAATGACTTAACGCCGAGTTGTGTGACAATGGAATAGGCTATGAGCATTAACAATGTCACATTCAGACCTTTGAGGGCACAATCAGTTAATCTCACATAGAATTTGCATTCAAGCATCAACGATTTTCAGTAAAACCTGCCTCGGGTTGCAAAGAAATTGATTGTACTCACTTCAAGGGCAAATAGCTGAGGTTATAAAGTCAAAATCTAACGTTTTATTTCAACTTTATAGAGTGAATTGGTTTTGATGATTGTTTTTACTTACTTGTCCAGTATATTCTGTATCTGGTTTGTTAATCAGATGCATTAAGAAGAACCTGAATGGTTGGAAAAATGATCATTTATTTTTTCATTATTCTATGAAAGAGTATTTTTTGTAGTGTAACAGTAATGGTGTATCGCTTACATATAATTGGCGAAATTATGCTCCTGCTGGACATGTTTCTCAAAGCCATGCGGTACTTTATCAAAATACTCTTTTCCGATACCACATATGAAACATTTTGACTAAAATGAAAACATAGAAATATGATATAGACATCTATCCACCTGTACAGCAGTATGCCATATGATGATGAAATATAGTGTAAATTTCTGCTTACCTCCATATCTTCCTTGACCTGCTCGAGTTGATCTCTCAATTCACCAAATGCATCGATGATCAAACCTACAATAGAAGACGGAAAGGATCTTTAATGAAATAGTTTTCTTCATGTGCTGGTATAAATCAAATGTACAGCAAACAGGTCAATTCGATAGGACTTCGAGAATGGCAATCGGAATAAAGGGACAATCTTTTTATTGCCAGAAACAGACAGAGATGTGCCTATCGTGGAAAGAACAACATACGCGATGACACATCCTTGACAAGCCCCACAACCTGCCAGCTTTTAAGATTTCAGTTCCTAGAAATATTACGCCGACATACCTTGAATTATAGCCAGTAAAATGACAATAACGAAGAAGAAGAACGTAATATCAAATAAGATACGATAGTTTTCGTACGGGTCTCCATCAGGTGAATCGATCTCGTCACCAATACCACCACCGGCTCGTACACCAGCATACAGGTGGAATACGAAACACTGAAGTTAAAAAATATCAGTGTCATGAAAATACAATTTTTAGTGCAATTCAAGCCTTTTCATAGCATAATCTTCGCTTGAAAATATCTAAATTAAATTCATTCTAGTGGAGAAAGTACAATCGAGTAACAATCATTTGACATAATAGACAGCAAAAGGTGATCATCCTTGACTTTACCGTTAACATATCATGGCACTTTTGGTCTACGCTGCCGTCCTCTTCTTTGACATAGAATTTCCGGAAGAAATTGAACGCAATCACCGTGTAAATATACACGACAACACTTGTTAGCATGACAGTCAACACGAGCTGAAAAAAAAACAACAACAAAAACATAAGATACATTTCGAGTAGAGTAATCGGTGTTCGTCAAGTATTTTTCCCATCGTATGCCAGCTTGTTTACATAGAAAATGATGGATCGAAAAAGGATCTAATGGCTCCAGTAACTAGCTGATTCTTGAAAGTATCAAAAGGTCATGAAAAATGCACAAACACACTTCACATGTATATCAGCACGTTGTGATGAATGAATGTAAGCTCAATTTGAATCTTTAGCTTTTGATCGACTGCATATATTCACTTACCTGTTTTCCGTTATGTGTTACAGATTGCAAAATGGTTCGCAGCGTCTTGAAGCTGATCGCGACATCGAGAAGATGACCGGCGAAGAAGAACGGGTTGATATTGCCGAGCATTGAGAACACAAAGAAGAACAGCAGGTACAAAAAAGACTGAAATGAATTGAATTCGTATATCATTACTTTTTTTATGCACAGAAGTAATTGTTTGTAATTGGTTTCATACTTACGTTGTCTGTAAATATGACTCCCCATTTCCATATTTGGTACTGCCAGTCAACTTCAGAAAAGCTGTTGAAATATGAACATGATATGTCTATAAATGCATATGCATTCAATTGTAATTTTGTTGGCGATATGGTGAGACGTTAAAACTTGGGCTAGACTACAAGGTTTTTTAAAGTTTGAAACTTAAACGAAACTAAGTGCCTCATGAAGATAAAACGTGATTGTAAAAATATGTATGGGCATGTACAAGCAAGTGAAATTCACATGACTGCTAACTAGTACTGTGGGCAGTAGAAAGAAAGAAATAGTTCATATAGTTGTATCAGTAATTCGTGAGATGCTGTTATCTGTAGATTTAGAGTATCTTAACCCTCCTTGAAATTCGTACTTCCCCTCGGATTAAAAGAATTATTATTACAAAAAAAATATACAATTCATTCTGTCAGAAAAATCACAATTTATTAGTCGAACTTTCACTCTTTAGTTTTTAGTAATCAAACTTCGTTCCAGTTCTATTCTGCGTGTATACATATATAAACCTTAATTTTCTGAATCGGTCTTAGTGTCACCTCATGAAAGAAAATGTGTGCTAATGATAAATGTGTAGTACTAGCATTCAACGAAAAAAAAACGAAAATCTATTACTCTCTATGTAATATATCTTACCACCGAAATATGCGTATCCTGGAATGACATTAGCATTTGAAAAAATAACAATTGTCAGGTCAAACGGAAATGAAGTTATACTGATGAATAGGTATACAATATGCTTTTTGATGGGAAAGAATCAGTTAAAAGTCGATAACTTACAAAGTAGGAAGTATGCCCTTGGGTTCTTGGACTTCCTCTTCTTTCACTTTGAAACTCAGACTGTCACCTTTTTCCATTCCGAGTAGCGTGCTGATCTCATCGTAGTCATACTGTTCACTGTACTTGTTGCGTACCTAGTTAGGAAATCCATAAATAAATACCATGATACAAACAGCTCATTCCTGCTGAACATACGAATGAAGAAAATATATTTTTCAGTAACTAACCTTCTTTTTGACAAACTTATCCCAGTACATATGAGGAAATGATTTCGTTGATAGCACCAATTTGTCCCAAAGGCTTTTGAGGTCATCTTCACCAGCTTGTTGGTTGATCCACATTCCTTCAAATTCTAACATACGAGAAATTTCTTTCTCGCGCTTGAAGACAACAAGTGGGACTTTCAGACAGTAGTAAGCGACCAGCATGGAGAATGAGACAATCGAATGAAAGACTGCTAATATTGTAATACACGTCTGGAAATATGGCACATTTTCACTCATTTTGATGAATTCGTCTGCCTTTTCATCACCGTCTCCACCTTCAGCAGATGTTGCATTTGCAGCAGCGTCTGCTACTGCCTCAGCTGCCGCCTCAGCAGCTGCTTCAGCAGCTCCGCTTTCATCTGATTCTCCGGCAGTAACCTGAATAAGATTAATGAAATCAAAAATGACTCGATATATACACATGCACTGTTAAGTTTCAATAAAAACCTAAATACATACTCTGTAGAAAAGTAGAATAAAGTTTATGGCAAACCCTAAAATCAGTGCAGCTATTTTCAAGTTGTAGAAGTTGCGAGCAAACAGGCTCTGAAAAATGAAAACACATCATTCATCATTACATGTATATGAAGAATACATTTCTTTCAACCATCCAAATTTTGATAAGCTTTTTGTCTTACCAGGATGTATTTTCCAGTGTCCAGACCCTTCACTTCATATGGCAGAGCGTCTTCATCGTTTTTTAAAGTTTCTCCAACACCACTACTACAAATGTAAAGCAATCGACACATATCAATAAAATATACTATGAATTTACTGTGAATGCAATATTACACAACCTTGACAGTATGTTTTTAATAATTGCAAATGCATGTACATGGACATGTAATCTCAAAGCCTATAGGTACATACTTTGCTTCATTTTGGCAAGATCTCTCAACACACCTTTGAATATATCATATTGTAAAGGAAATATTATTTTCTATACACGCTTTTACGAAACATCTGCTAAAATTGTTTTCTAGTTTTATCTATCTAAACTATGAAAAGAATTTCACAACTAGACAAATGATTACATTCCACATACTGGCACTTTCATAATTCAAACTTTCTTCACTATACTGAACTAAATACAATTCTTTGATAGAATACTGACATTGATTAATCTACATTTTAGTAGTTAGAGATTTAAAGCAAAATGTATGGGTAAAACATATACAAAACAACCGAGAGAATCATATACTGAGGAGTGGGGAAACTGAAATAAGGAAAATAAATAAGATACATGTCACAAAACTGAATGGATGTTGAGAGAGAATCACATATATACAACATCATGATATAGAGCCGTATAATATAAACTAAGGCGCCACAATAACATACCAGCCGTACAGTTTGGCTAGACGTGAGAATCGGCGTTGCCTTTTCCATTGTTTTATGCTCTTGCTTTTCTTTTTATGGTCAATAGTCGGGTATTTGTTTTGTTGAACTGGCGCAGGCACCAGAGTTGATTGGTTATTGGAGTTGGTTGTTGGGGCAACGAATGGGACTAGAGCCATTGCCCTGAGAACAAGCACATAAGCAAAATGTGTCAGTACCCGGTGAGAGGGGATTTACAAAATATGTTTGGTTAGAAAAGAGTTATTCAGAGAGACGGTTATTGTTAATACAGTCAACCCTTGATAATCCGCCACCCTTGGTTTTCCGCCCAAATCTTTAATCCCCGATTACAGAAATTTAGTTAACTGTCAATAAAAATGAAGTTTATTTAATCAACCAGCCAATAAGAGATCGGTCCAAAGAGTGGAGGAATACTTAAGAGTTGACTATGCAATTGCATATTCATCCATGATCAGTAAGTCAAATATATGAATATATACATGAAGTTTGACACTTACTCAGGAGTTAATGGTGTGGACTGCGTTGAATCAGGAGCTCCTTGTGGTGTCTCTGATTCATCTGGTCTTGGTGACAGTAAGGATGGTTCACCTTCAGCTGTTTGTATTTCGCTGTCTCCCTCACTATAATCTGTACTAGACTGAGGGCTGACGCTCAATGGGGGTGCCTTCACTCTATAGCTAAAAGTGTACAAAAAAAAATTGCTGACTGAATAGATTTATTGTTTCTTGTAGGTTTGAATGTTAAAACTAGAAGACTAGAAAAGAAAAAGATGAGTAAGTAGATAAAGTACTGGTATCATTTATTTTCCATGAAATTTATCTATTTTTTCAAGAATTAACTGAATCTTAATAAATTAAAAGTTTCGGCGTAAATATTTTTCTTGTTACCTGACTCCATCGGCGGTTTCATCTTTTACGATATCCATTCCGAAAGCATGCATCGGTCCATTTTGCTGGTCATCGAGGGCTAATTCGGCTGTGTCTATACCCTCCAGTGCTAGGTGTTGTTGAGCGGAGAGTATAGCAGCCGGTGGTATAGACATTCGGCGCACGTCGTGCATCGGACGATCCGTTCTATCACCCATCATCATCGCGATGATAAACCGTGCAAAAGTCCTACAATAGTGAAGTCAATAAGCTATATACAACAAGTCAGCATTTCCAAAAAGATATTAACATATCCAGTTATCATCACATCAGTGAATATGCCGTAGGATAAGAAAAATATGTATTTTAAGTATTTTACAAAAGGATAATTCCATACTCTGTGCCCCTAAATAGTTGATATCCACCCAGAATTGCAAACCCTCCAAGTTGCTTACCATACAACATTGAACACAAATGTCAGCAATAGTATGCCAATCTTTGAGCATAGTTTCAGAATGGCCAGCATCAGTTGTCCAAATGTCATCTGTCGCATCGAATGGTACGAGTCTTTGATGTTCGTCCAAGTGAGGAATGACAATAGGAAAAAGATTCCATCTTTGATTCCACCAAACACAGCTTTTACTGTATCCAGCTTACTTCTACAAGTGAAAGCATTCAGAAAAATCGAAATCAGAAATCAGGACATCATTATCAATCCTCAGACATAGGTAGTTTCCCGATTACATTTAATCATGTATATGTAACAAAAACTTACTGCTCCTCAGGAAGTCCAGCTGCACTCCTCATTGCTGCAATTTGTGACATGCGGGCTGCTTGTTCCTCAGCACTTATACTAGCAGCATGCTGCATCTGTAAGTTAATTTACATTTAGATTAAATCCAAAACTTACTGATGATGTGTTTACTCTTATAGGAAATCTTTTTTTTTCAATGAGAATGCACTTGTATTGTATCAGACCAAATAGTTACCTCAAATATAGTATCCTCACAAAAGTTGACAAATGATTCCAATTTCTCTTTGTCTCCCCCTTCATTCACCACACTGTGCAAGAATGAACGCTTTGAATCCTGAAAGAGTAAGTAAAACGATAATAGGGATGTTATTCATTATCTGTAGCGAAGTAAGTAGAGAAGAGCTACGATCCATCATGCTGTGTAAAAGATAAGTATGGTAAAAAAACTTAAGGAATGATGACGAACCTTGATTTGAGGAGCTTCCCACTGGTCAATGTGAGACTGCTTGATTTCAAAGTACACTCGTTCTATTCGTCCTGAACTGCCAAGAATTTCAATTCGTCCGAGGTAGGGTTCGAAGTAATCCAGTACACATTTAGCTTTTTCGAGGAATCTCTCCAACCTGAGAAAAATAAGGTGTACTAAATGATCAAAAACTTGTCTCAATCAGTCAATAATAATTCGGATCCATCATCACATGGATAAAAGGCGTATGCGTAGAATTAGGAACAATACCTTGGATCATTCGGCATGTGTTCCGATAGATTTGACAACAGTACAGCGACGTTGAAACCAATGTCTTTGGCAGGGTTATGGAAGCGATCGGTAAATTCGCAAAAGTCGACTTTTCCATCTTGGTTTGCATCGACACACATCATAATGTAGTCAATTTCTTCCCTAAATTCAAAGAAACAACGGATTCATTTGAGAAATGATTAACTATTTTCATTTGAAAAAATTGATGGATGCATTACTGGATACTGTGTATTGACAAAATTCTAGGTAGAATTAAATCTATTTCATTCTCAATCATTTTCAATACCTACCTCATAACATTTAATATGACAAGTATTTGTATAATAAATTGCACAACAGATTAATTAATGTTAAATATGATTTTAGCTCATTCTCTCGTGCATTTTAAGGACTGAACGTCTGTCAGATGCAAATTTACATCAGGGACTAGTTTCAAACCAGTATGAACATTATGCGGAACTTGATACTATGAATAAATAATTCAAAACTGGTTGAAAGCACTCGTTTAACCTTGCCAGGTGCAGACAGACATACAGTCAGTCATTTTACAGACATTGATGTGTAGAAATGTATAAGAACAGCAACGAACGATCAAACCCTGTTGAACCAATAGTGAAAAATGTTTTTGAACTTATACATTCCTATACATGTGCGGTGGCAATTCATTACAGCGTGTATAGATTACTGTTAGATTGTTCAGATTTTAGTTCCACGGAACTGTACTTAAAAATCTTGAATATTTCCATGAAATATTTACTGAATTATGTACCGACAGTCTGTGCATTAGAAATAAAAAACAATACGCCAGGATATGACTTAAACAAATTGAAATGTACTCCCATGTGTCTTGAACGAGGCACTAGCTATGCGCAGCATTAAACTAATGGATTGAAACCACATTTTTTTGTTGTAAATCAAAAGAACTGATAAGCATTTCCAACAAACACTAGTTGATTGTTAATTCTAATCATGAAATGTATTTAATTCAATCACACTAGAGCTAGCGGATCTTCAATTCAAGACTCAAAGAGGAGCAGCGCATGCAGGAAATAAGATGACATCATAGATGATTTCATTTGAAATGTTTGTCTGCAGCTCTTTGACTATCAGAAAGTTGCACTTCAATCGTGAAATTTGAGGTGGTGTACCGAAAGTACCAAGTGGGGGGGGGGGGGATATACTGTTTGAAGAGAGGACATGCGAGCAAACAAACAGTGTGCCCTCACTTACTCTGTGTAGACCTTCATAGTATCCATTGCATTACGGAACTCTTTATGAGAAATAACACCATCACCGTTCTTGTCAAATTCCTACAGAATCCAGCGTACGAGTTTACACATACAGACAAACATAATTATGATGATTACATGAACATGTACATGTGTGTGAACAAAGCATATACAAGTGCACATCTGTGTAATATATCCTAGCCACCGAATGTTATTATTCAATAGCCATACCATTGCTGAGAGCAGTATTTTTTTATCTTTCATAATAAATCTCTTGTATTTTTACAGTAGGACATTCGTTTGATAGGATAACGATGTACACTTCAATAAAAATCCAAATTCATGATATGTGATTGAAAAAACTGCTCTCTCACTCGTCTAAACCACCAAAAGCAACTGAAAACAAGTCAGGATGAATGCGCTGGATCGATCATCTAGAGTTGTTAAGACGCAGTAAAGCCCGACACCAAGCTTTATACTAAGCCATGTACGAACCGAGTGTACATCTTCTGCGCATCCATCGCTCGGCGGAATTCTTTAGCCGATATAAAACCATCGTGATTAGTATCAAATTCCTGTAAATTGAACAACAAACAGCATGCATGTCTTATAACAGTTATGGCATTTTTAAAGGCCTATGAGACACCACTCTCTGAAGTGGACCCAAATGTATCGTTGGGCTGCATGGGCATCGAATTGTGTACAAGAATAATATTCTAAACATTCTTCATCCATTAAATCCTCATGTTTAGGCGAAAGTACGTATATAGCTATATATATTTCGTCGACGCGTTAAGCCATACTCTCCACTTCGTACAAATGCCAAGGTTTTATCTGGAAAGACTTCAAAACTTTCAAAGCCTTTTGGGAGGGCTAAAAAGCATATCCTGGATAACATGTAATGTATTTCATTAATTTTGTTTCCTACTTACCAGGAATGCTTCAGATGATGTAAGATCTTTCATCTTCAGGAATATATCGAAGAATTTCAAGATCATCTAGTAAAATAAACAACACAGAATTTCATCAACAAAGATAGATGTAATTAAAATGTGAAGCTGGATAGGATGATGACTTTTACTGGGTAGGACTGAGAGTTTCATGTCACTGATCTGGGTGGGTTTAAATGTTTTATTCGTAGAAATATAGAAATATTCGATAAAATATTCGAAAATATAAATGGCATGCTGGTTGTTATATCATTGATCGATTGATAGGTTCGTTTTTCTAAACAGTTTACACCCGAGATTAATTTTCTAAAATTGACATCTGTACACATACATCCATGTTAGCTGATGACTCGACTAATGTATCAACCATCTGTTTACCGATTGGGCCATTCATTTCATTTCCTGGAATAAAAAGTGATTAATGTCAGTAACCAGGCCAGTGAGCGATATTTTTCCAGCGAAAACCAATATGGCACATGGCCTTTCCAGACTATTTATTGAATGGACATAGAACCAACCGCTTACCTTCTAACATAGAGAGCAACATGATCATCATTTCTTTTTGTAACTTCATGAATTCTCTTAGCAATTCCAATTGTTCGGGATCCTACAAACGAGTAATAACAAAATAATCTGACAGTTTTGGACATCTAAAAATTATTCTCTATACGGCGACGAATGATATTGGCTTTACCTTAGATAACTTATCTTGCATGTGGGCAAAGATGTAGAGGAATCCACCAACAGCATCCCACAGCCTACTGTGAGCAAGAGCCAATTGATTTTGGGAGCATGGACCCTAAAATAAGACAACTCTCAATAAAAAACAGTTCATCGATCTTTCATCTGTAATTTTACTGTATTCATGGACTATAGATGGTTCAGGAAAATAAATTTTCAGAATTCCAGATATACTATTAAAATTCTTTGAAACAGCCATATACACATTTGTATACATCGAAATTAATACATCTACCGAAGCTAACTGGGACACACCTGGATATATTCAGTCAATGTGTTGAACACCTGCGCAGCGACCATGATAGCGCGACAGAAATTCTCTTTTCCTGACTCATCAATTGTGTCTTTGCCAGAATAATGCCAATAGAAATCCATGATTGATTCCTGTAGATTGGAAGAAAAAAGTACACAAACTTCTGACATTACAAAACCAATAAGCATCAATCTGTCATAGAGTCGATTGGAAATACTGAAGATATGACTCATAATAACTAGGATCTATTGCAAGTATATGTGCAGCAGACTCCAGACTTGGATATTACTCAAGTTGGACACATTTATATGGTCCGAAAAGATCCGACTTGAGCAAAGTATACTGTATAATGAAGTTTATACATATTTATATATATATATATATATATACATGTACTTCAAGATATTGTACATGTACAGCATATTATGTTTCAGCAATTACACAACCCTGATCGAATGGAATTCTGATTGAATACCTGAAGTCTGAGAAGATAGTCAACAGTACAAATGACCAGATTCACTGTCGTGTTATTGCCAGCTTGAGTGCGCAAGTAATTCTGCCATTCTGAAAATACAGACAAATGATTGTACAATGTCGTCCAACGATCAGACATTCTTTATTTTACATTTCCTTCAGTTTGATCCAATAGAATATGCCTACCTAAGTTATGACCTTCACAGAGGAGTTGTAACAAACGGAACAGTTTACACGTGAATTCAGCATCGTGTAGATTCTTGACGCCCGCTGTTCCTTCCGAACCCATTCCTAGACCTTCAGCCTTGTTACAGCGCTCGAATGCATCCAAATCCAGCACACTGATAAGAAATAATTCGGCAAAGGTATACAGTATGTGAACTTAAGTCAACTGTGATGGTCACAATTTAGAACAGAACTCACCTGCATTGCTGCATGAGACCAGCTACGGATGTAAAGAAGCCTACTTCTTTCTTTTCCTGCATGTGATTCAACATTTGCTGGAATTTTGATAAAATGAAAGCAATACATTAACTCATGATAAACCTACCATAGTTAGCCTTTAGCTACTGGTAGTTATAACGAAGTGGCAGCAGAGTAAGTGACCACTAGTCGTACAGGAAGGGACTTTTTCAGGAACATGTATCAAGGTGTTAAGAGGGATGCAGGATGTGCTAATGCTAAGTTATGTACTTTTAGAGGTTTATACGATTATTTTTCCATTCATTACCTTTTGCACATCAATATTGCCACCACGCAACAATGATATACCAAGATCGATAGTCGACTCTACCATTGGACTCGTTTGACCTGAATTCCAAAAGAATCATCTTGAAAAATGTTCTTAAATCCGTATTGAATATCATTTATCGTAATGTACAACAGGATTGCACATATTAAATGCCATTTGTATACTGATTATGTATCTAGGTCATGTTGATTCAGAAATGTTATTCAGTGCTGACAGCTGTAGGCTTGAATAACAGTTACACAATGAATGTACAGTATCAGAACAGCAGCACTGTGTTGATCAAATAACTCAATTTTTAAAGGTCTTCAATAGGAATATTTTCAATTCCCACTTTTAACACAATTTGATTCTTAATGTTAAAAACCTATAGCATTCAAGACGATCATATTTATTCACTTTCGAATACTACGCAGTGGGTATAAGAAATCAAGTAGAATGATAAATCAAAATGTAATGTACCTTTACATGCAGAGATATACAGTAAAACCATTTCAGATGCGCCACGGTCAGCAAGACGAGACTGTTCAAATAGTAACTTTAATTTCTCCATCTCTTGTTCCTAAAATATCAATGTAACAAAAAATGATGAAACGATAAAAAAAATTAAGTCTTTGTTATTAATATCAGGAAATGTTTTGCTACATATAAGCCCAAAATAGAATGTAATATTCCACAAGATTTCCTGCAAAAGAACATAGATGAATATCTGAAGTTATGAAATCATGTCAATCAAGCCTTGCAATGTAAAGTGTAGAAGATACTCAATAACATTTTTCTTTTAAAATTGGGATATAGGGTGATTTCGAGCTTTATTCGGATCTACGTAGATTATATAAATGAATGTTGATTTCAGTACTTTTTGCTGAAAAACAAAGGCCAAGCAAGTCATGGAATCAAAGGAGCCCTTAACTCAAGCTTAATACATTTACAAACACAGTATGCTTATTCCAGGGTATTGATTTACAATTCACGCATCTATACCCGGTACGAACATAGAATTCAATGTTTTCCAAGATATCATACATGTACATGTACACATACACAGACAGTGAAGTCTCTAGAGTAATGTATGACACAGCAAACAACATAGAAATACCTTCATAGCGTGTAGTTTAATCTGCATGCAGAAAATACAAAATAAGATGAAGTAATTTCAATTGATGTATCTTCATATCAATAACTTGTAGATTTTAAGCGACTAAAAGCGTGAAGTTTAGTTTTGAGGGTATACTGAGCTCTGTTCCTCATACTGTGTGAGTGTGACCTGCCATTAAAATCAATGGATATATATCATCTACACCGTACCTGTATTGAAGCTCCCGTGTCCTCCTCGTCTTCCTCTTCTTCTTCCTCATCTTCTCCACTACAGCTTTTGCTCATGATGTCTGCGTAAGACATATAAAGGAAGTCTTCGGAGTTAGATTGACTGTGTTCGGTCGTTGCTGCCCGGCAGAACGCCGTTATTAGCTGTTTCAAAGGATCAGGTTTCTCATCAGTATCTGCTTCTTTCTTCTCTTCGCTTTCATCTTCACTTTTCTACAAATGATATTCAGCCGCACAAAGATACGCATAAATATCATATATCAGAGGAGTGGTAAAGCATATGAGCGAAACAATGTAGGAGTACTTACAGTGAGATCTTCGATCATATCCAAGACACCCGATTCCTCTTTACCAAGCCACTGATCAACGTAAGATTTCAAGAACAAGTTGATTACCCTATGCCTGAAATAAAATCCACCATCCATAAGTGTTGGCTTATCTATCCGGAAATTCATGCTGACTATAAGAAGAATGGCATCAGCACTACCAACGGAGGTCGTGCTCGACATTATTTATACATACTTTGGTGTAGCATGAAGTGGCACCATTCTGAAACAAGCCATTACGGCTCTCTTCTTCTGAGATGATATCAGCTTTTTCCAAGCCCCTTTCAAAGATGGCGGAGGATGATCGACCTATTCGAATAAATAGATGTTTGTAAATGACGAACAGTGGCACATAATACACCATTATATCTGCTAGATATGTACTTACCAAGTAGAGACCATGGAGCACTTTAGCCATAGCAATAACCCTCTCAATCATCTTATCTTTATCAAGTACAACAGCACCGTCCAATTTCGTTTGCCCAATCTTTTTGTAAAGGAGCTTCTGCCATCGCATTTTGGCATCGGCATCGATCTAAATCAGAAGCAAAATTTCGTCAACTATAGCAAATTCATTTTCAGAGATATCAAGCGCCCTTGAAATGAATTTAGTGACCGAAATAATCAGCAAGTTAGGCCGACAAACCTTTTCTTCCATCTGAATGCACTGTTTCAAGTATTCTTCGATCTCTGACTCGGGTTCCTTCTGAAACATTGAGAGATCAGAACCCCGTATATACCCAATGGTTAGTAATAAAACATGCATAGACGTATACATAAACTGAAGAGGGAACACAGGCAATCACGGAATACAGTACAATTCTTACATTTGATCAAAATTTGATGAAATCTCTAATGTTTATGTTCAAAGAGCGATCTAATCGAAAAAGCAAATGAGTTTGTCCATATAAGTATACTAAGGTATAAACCAGGGAAATATTTCTTAGATTCTCAATTACCGGTACCGTACGCGGAGATGATTGCCTATGACTGCGAAATAACGGGAATCATTCAGGTTGAAAAATAACATATATCGGAAAAATCTTTTCACAGATATCGCGTTCGTAGGGGCCTAAAGTGGCAATGAGGCTCCGATATTGTAATAAAAATCTTCAGTCATAACGACGGAAAATTTTTCTGACAAACAAAGAGGGATATGTTAATGATGTAGGATACGTGTAAACATGGGATATATACATGGAGCCTCATGTCCACCTTGAACATCCAAAGATATTGGCCACATTAATATTATATTTTCATCCTCAAAACGTTATGAACACTTTTTAAAAAGCTATGACAGGTTTGATTTAAATATATTTTGTTCATGTACCGGTAGTCTAAAGTTGAGGGCTTGAGAAATGCAGAATTTCTACAGCTAAGATTTCTAAGCTAATTCTCATCTATAACTTTAGTGACTTATGATAGTTATTCAAACCATTATCTATACATGTATATCTTTTATGTATATAAAGTATTATTCCAGCTAAGAGAACTAGCAATCAGATACTAAGTACATAACTTATTGATTATGATAATGATAAGAACTATCAGGAGAAGTAATATTTGGGAGAACAACTACAGGACATGTGAGACGTTAACTTTGAATATTTCAAACAAACGTTTTTAATGATTGATAGAGACAGCAAGAGTTAAAAACAAGATTTATGACAAACACAGTAGAACGTCAGTAACTGTAGCGGTGAGAGGCTGACACATGTACATTTATATATCTATTTAGTATCAATGTACATGTACATAAAAACCATACATTTATTATATTTCCTTTCTATCAACCACTAGGAACTCTTTATCTTCTTCAAAGATTTTCATCCTCATAAAAACATCAGATAGTTTGTTTCGATTTTTGATGGGGAGTTGAAAAAATGTGAAGATTTTTGAAAAGACCCAAAACCACGTGCACTTTACGCATTTGGACAGACACAGGAGGAGTGGTACCAGTAGGTATTTACTTTGTTTCGACAAGTTTCTTTAATATCTCTGTTACAAGTAACAATATCAACTAAACTTGTGGAAGAAGAAAATTTGCTGGTATAAACACATCTAACAATCTAGATTATTTAATTGGCTCACCCCATCATTGGCTAGCTAATGCAAAAATTGAATGTAAACAATGAATATGTCATTTTAATAGATGCTTTTGTTAATACTCTATGCATAGTTTATATATCTTATTAAAATCATACTTCTACTACGTTTTACAATATTTGTTCATGCGTGTCACTATTACTCATAATGGGAAATGTAGGAAGAAGCTCTTCGTCCGAGTCATTTCATGGAAGAAAGATGAGATATCGGAACATGGAAACAGAAAGATTTATGACAGAACTTTCGTTTTCAGGCCCATGGAGGAACCCTAGTATGGTACGTCACAATAAAACTGGTCTCGATGAGTCCCAGCAATGAAACTTCTGAAGTCAAATTAAAGATGAATACCATCGATGACAAAAAATGATGCAAAAATGTTTTAAAATAATGAAATATGTATTACACATTCAAATGTAATTAAGAGCAAAAATGAAAACTGTTTAAAAACTTTAAATCTAAAAGAATGTACTGCATTAGGCCTAAGCAAAAATGAGTTAATTTATTAGTAGTGTTCTATTTCATACGTTGAATTGCAAGCGGATAATCGTAATTTGTATTATCGTGTACATCACATCTTGTGAGTAATGAATATGAAACTAAGTTTTAGTAAATCTCTGACGTACACTAAGCAAGCACTATCTCAGTTAATTTCTTTATCTTGCAGCCATTCACATACCATTTTCAACATCATGAAAAATAATCACAGCCTGTTGTGAGCAGGAATTCTTCTTTTGCTAATGGTTAGAATTCATGCATGCAGAAAGCGACTAACTTTTTTCACTCATGAAATTTTTAGTGGCGCGAATATGAAAATGGTACGGCTAAAAAGTAGCAAATTGAAACTAAACATAGGCACATCACTCACGCTATGGTATTCTTCTAGACTGCTGCAGTCTACAAAGGTATTCTGAAGAAGGAACCAAGACCTACGTATTTTGCAATGCCAGACAGAAATAAGCAGACACAAATTCTAAAAATACTTTACACCAAACACTTTTTTAAAATCTGTTTACACATTTTTTTTGGTACTTATATTATTTGGAGTAGAATGGGTGAAACATTATTATGAAAATGAGAAAGCTGAACTTAAAAATAAGAAAAGATCTTTGCAAAATAATCTGTGGAGCAGTGGGGCTGCTATTTAGAAGGTAATTTCTGGCAGCCATTCAACATAAATGATGTAAAAATCTAAAAAACACCAAAACTGAAATATCAACTAAGCACACTTGCAAACAGTTCTAATCAAGGAGAATATTAGCAATTCAAAATGGTAATGACCAACTAAACTTAATGAAGATAGTCGTGGGAAGGCGAATTGTGCAATATTTCAACTTGTGAAAGTATTTTGCTTAAATGGTTTGAATTCCTTTTGAGTTAGAAAAGAATATAAATGATGGAAAGTTGGATGAATTGAGGTGTTCAAAACTTTGACACAATACGTGTAGAAACATGTAGGGGCCAAGTAGTTGTCAGTAGACATGTGTAAGTACAGAAGTAAGTGAACTTTCATTTAAGCACTACAATGGACAGTGGATACTACAATCATGGAAACAACTTAGGACAGACTCTTAAATTCAAAAATAAGCAAGTAGCTGGATGCTGTGAAAGGATTCTACATTGAAAGTGACTGGACAAGTTGTCTAATCATGCATTGATCAATGTACAGGCATTCTAAGTAGGTTATAGCTTCATAATTGAATGATTTGCTGTGAAAGCACACAGATCTGTCATAGATTCTTTTAGTAAATATCTGGCCTACAACTAGCTGCTTGAAGTTTCTAAATTGTACAATAACGCTGTATTATATGACAATTACTTTTGTGTTACTAGTAAAACTAAATTTTCAAAATCTCTTAAATTTATGCTGCATCAGTCAAGCTTAGTTTTACTTAGTTAGCCAGGTTAATTTCAGTGTACCAGTGGTAATTCATATCATATTTGATTAACGAATTCATTAGCAATTACTATCATTCAGTTTTCGTTATCAGTTAGGTTAACTTTTATTTTGAGAATTGTCATCAGAAGTATGGTATTTCTTTGCATGTTGCATAGTTTTCTTCATAAATAAGAGATAATTTGCCGGAGGTCAAACCGTACCTGGATGAGGCGTTCTTTGGCCTGTTGAACTAATTCCTGTTCGCGGCCACCAAACAAATTCAAACCGATCGGCAACAAACGTTTCAGACACGCAACATTCAATGATGTATAGTTAGCAAGCTTTTTCTTTTCGCGTTTTCGTCCCTTTGTCGGAATGGCGTCATTTTTCTGACTCTCACCGCTGACCAGTCCTTTCGCATGAGTCGGCATGATGAGCGCCATGTTGTCGATTTCATGAAGAATGACGAAGTTCATTTCTTCCCGTTTGAAAATCTAAAAACAACAATTAAGGTACGGTAGAATTGAGGTAGTATACCCACAAAACAGGACCCAGTTCCACAGTCAGATTCTAACTCAAGAGTCGCATCAGGGGCGGATGTAGGAAAATTGGAAGGCAGGAAAGAAGAAAAGGCATTTCTACGATAAAGCAGCTATGTCAAAGCCCACACTTGGGTCCATATACCTAGGGTTAGATATTTTTGAAGATATAAATCCATCCTAAAGGATGAATTTCCGAGAGAATGAGTCTCAAATCTATAGGTTTTAATGATATCTGTTTTGACGAAAAGGGCAACTTCAATGGGAAGGCAGGATTCTGGATCCCAAACCACCCCCTAAATCAGTGAGAAACTAGCTTAAAAAATGCAACAGCTTGAAATATACCATTTTGATATTCTTTATATATATCTTGAATTCTAATATATAAACCAAATATTCCGTGTAACATGCACTTATATGCACATGATTTGTTACTTACTGCTGATCTAGACCAGAAGTAGAAGATATCAGCGACACACGAGTACAACTGCTCGGCTTCAATCGATGGATGTTTCAACCAGTGAGAACGATGCAGGTCAACGTATTTGATCAGTAATGGATGGAACGCATACATATCTCTCACCAAAACTTGGAAATTCTGAAATTGCAGAAAATATTCCAAGCAATTAGGTAAAATCGTAAATTGAACCATACCAACATGGTTAACTAAGCGACATTTACCAATTGAACTTCTTCCTCCAAATCACCGACATCTTGGTTACCACGTTTTAACGAATTATATTCCTCTTCTTCACGTTCCACAAATTTAGCATTCTCGAGCAGTTTTTGGGCAGCTGGTAAGATGTGATCAGGAAGCATGTCTGGTGTTGAGCTACCAATAATTGGCTGTGTACGACCTACAAGTGATTATTTCATACATAGAGTTATGTGTAAACAAACACTAATTTATTGGCAGAACAATAATTCAAATCAACTTACTCGCAATTCTTGTCATCCATGGTGCATTTGGTGTTCCGATATTGTTCCTAACAAGTTTCAATACATTACCAAGAACTGCATTCATCAGGTTAGCAGTGACTGTGGTCACGTGGTTTCTGAAAATTAACAATTATCTTGTTGAAAAAGACAAGCACTAGATTCTCTTGTTCTTGATTTTAATATGCACTGGTTTTGATAACTAGTTTCCCTATGAATATCACTACTTACCCTTCTTCACCCAGTACTACATTATCGGGACCTTGAGCCCACCACAGTGGAAGATAACTACACAACATGGGCAGTGTCACTTCAATAACATGCGGAGCTTCGTTGTATTTTCCACCGGATTCAGCTAATTCTTCGATTTCAGCTACAATCCTAGACAACGTCGGGACATTCTCAGCCAATTCAGCAAATACCTCTACAAAATGAGATAAAAGAGTCATATTTCTAACATATATGATCCACAGATATGACTTTTCAGTTGGATCATTAAGGCGCATTAATTCAGTTAAATATAATTTTTGTATACCTCTTGCTTCCAATGAGAAGTCCTCAATTTTTCCTTCGATACCATACACGATGGAGTTTCTGTTAAATTGGTTTAGTTCTGGCTCGAGGAATGCTACTGGGAATGTACTGGCAAATGATGCGACGCATTCACCAAGGATCGGTCGATGTCTACAAAAAAGTTTGTATGAATTTTCATGAGTTTTCTTAGATCATATTGGTACACGTGTATTCACTGCATAACGAACCATTAATCACACATTCACAGTACCGGTATAGGTAAAGTGTTTCTTTCACATTTGCCATTAGTTCCAAGAAGTAAGGAGAATTCAAGAACAAAATGGTAAATTTCATCCGTAGATAAATTTAACAGATGAGACATACAAGAATTTTTGTCAGTAAGCTATTCTTTTCCATGCTGAATAATGAATCATTGTTAATAAATGAATTTCTATGAATAATAAATTTTTATGATTATCATCATTCTCTGATAGACAGAGTGCAGCATCATTCATATCAAATAATTGGGCTATAAGGGTCTTGTGGAAGGGACAAATCTCAATATTCAACACCATGCCATGCTCATTCACCTGTCTAATTCGGCATGAATTGCATCCCTGAAAATCGACACGTTGAAGTCATGATTAAATAATGAAATCATGAAAATTGACACATTGTAGTCACGAATAAACATTGAAATCATAAATAATCAATCATGAATAAGAATTGAAAAAGTCTTAAACAAAGCATTGAATTTTAGGGAAAATACATATGAATTGTGCGATTGATACAGTACCTGGTAACATAAACTGCTCCACTAGTTCCTAGTGTGTAAAGTGCATTGAGGATTCTGTAGCAGCACAGCTGGATGTCTTCAACTATCATCAAATTCAGATAAAATATAAGTGATTTATGGATTGAGTAAAGAGATTGAAGTTATTTGTACTTTGTAATTTGTAATTTTTTTCCTACCAAGAAAACTAAGCGGGTATATACAGATTTCGATTTATGAAATTTCCAGTTACCTAATAGGTCGATTCCATAGTCATTTCTACCCAGGTGATCAAACAGTGAACACAGGACAGGAAGAAGCACCATATGTACATAATTCATACTAGTAGCACCTCGTGCGATTGTGCCTTTCACATGACTGAATCGTCCCATCTTCAAATTATGAACAGTTTGAGTCAGGTCATCAGCGGCATTTGTAAAGAATGGAAGCAGGGACGCGCGAACAATCTCGGGACTGTTCTTTACTACAGCTCTGTAAAACAGCAAATTACATCAGGTTCATTCATATTCAAATATTCATCCAGAAATACATCAATACGTCACAATACATCGTATTGTGCTAGTCCTACCTGGCATCAATGGCTTGTACCAATACTTGAAGACAGCGAACAGCTATGTTCACATCATGGCCAAAAGCAGTGACTTTCTGTCTGAGGAGCGCTGCTAGCTTACAGAACAAACTGCTTGTCATTTCTTTCTCTTTGACAGACGCTTGTCCACTCGAAGATGCGGGAACGTTTGGCATTGTAATGAAGTAGGCACGATGGGCTAAGAAATACTTTTCAACCAGAGGTAGTACAACCTACAATGAAGATTTAGAGTAAATTAGGTATATCTTGGTATAGCAAACAAAATATACAAAATATGAAGAAAGTATAAGCAACGATTTTTTTTCATACTTTTCCAAAGAATTTCACGTCCTCTGTAGCAGTACAGTAACTATTGCGTCTACTGAATCTTGCGCTTGGTTTAGACATGTTTAGGTTGTACGAAGCCCGATCGAGATATTCTAGAAGTTTTTCGAGTAAGCTGTATGCAAATCTTTTCTCGGTTGAGGACACTCCGACACCACTATCTGCCTCAGAGTCTTTGCTCTCACGGTAGGTCGCATCTCGCTTGCGTTCATCAATGATTGTAGTGCTAAAATGATGAATCAATTTTGTTCTTTGTCACATTGCAAATCATTTATAAAACAAGACAGATTGAAATCTAACTTCAATATTAACAGATTCACAAAATTTCCTGGTTTAAAGTTTCAATGCAGTACCTTTGCATTCTATATCCTTGCATTTGTAAGAATTTCAACAACTCCTGACATAAATCTCGATTCTTTTTCTTCTCCATGTCCGTCACAATATCATAGGGTACAAGCAAAGGATGCACACCCCCACCTAGAATACAAATGAACATTGCTGTATAGGTGTCTTTATATTTTGAACATTTCAAAAATAATGAAGGAATACATGATTTTTTAATCTAAAAGGACCCTTCAATCATGATTTGATTGTCCCGAAATACAGCTGGACATGCAATGTGAGCAAGCATCCAATCCCTTTACCATAGATGCATGATATAGATGTAGTAATATTGGCTGAGACGGAACGAATTACAAATTCAACAAAGCAACATTAGCATCTATTTTTACGAGCATAAATTTTGTAATAGCAATGAACATTCACAGAAAGCCATTAAACCCATGATAATGAAAGTAGCAATAATCGTTCAGCAATAAATTTTTTGGTGAAGGTTCTTCTTGAGAATATGATATGAGATGACCAGCTCCATTATCTCAACTCCAATGAAGCCATAACTAGCAAAATATAAACACTTACTTTCAGGGGTAACTAGAATGGGATACACACAAAATGTATAGAAAAAACATTAAAATCACATTCACAAAATATAGACAATTACTTGTACAGACACACGTAATTAACCAAAGTATTACAATCACTTGATGAAGGAATAAGCTTGGATAGTTTTTGTTAACACTGTTATTATCAATTCAGCTTACCAATAGAATCAAGTTCAGCTCTTTTCTTTTTGGCCCAAACTTCATGAGCATTTTCAGCCAGTTTTTCAGACATTACCTACAGGAAAAAGAGTTAAATTTACATGTGGCAAAACAATGGGATTTCATTGGAACAGGGATATTTTAAATTGATACTGAAAGATATATCAAAAGAAAATTCATCAAAGCCTACCAGCATTTCTCTACTCAGAGTAGTATTTCGCAAATCAACTGGTTGTGGACTGTATCCATGAGGTGAGTCAACCTAGAATAAATGGAAACTTTATCAAGTATGTGTAAAAGCAGAAAAAGTACATCTTTCCATGAGGAATAAAAAAGAATTGTGTATAAACATGAACAGGGGTGAGATTGGTGTATGGTGGAATTTTCACATCTTTTATCATATCGTAATTTTAACATTTTCACATTTTTTCACTGTTTAACAGCTCAGACTTTTCACATCTTTCATACTAAAATTTCAAAATATCAATATTCTTTACATTGAATATGGTGAGAAACAACAGGAAACTGTAGCCTTGGCTTTTACAATGGAAAAACAGTGCCTAGTTGCTGCGATGACTAAAAGCAAAGGCATTGCAGTCTATAAGATTGACAGACTCAAGTTCAAAACAATAGGCCTAAATGAAGAAGAGCACAAAATATACATGCATATGTGCTGCTTAAGGTAAAAGAGAAAGAATATTCTGCAGAAAAAAGTACCGGTACCTCAGAATTTTCAGCAAACAAAATTTTGTAAAATGTCATACATTTTTGTAAATTTCCCATTTTTTTGTTATTTTTCCCAGAAATTTCAACTTTCAAAATTTTTCCCAATTTTTTCAGTATATTTTTCGCATCAATCTTACCCCTGCGTAAGGACAGTTACGATGAAAAATTTTTGAAATGAAGTAGATCATGCAAGTAATGTTGTTCAAATAACTAAACACGTCATAGCCTGCAATCCTGCCCTAGATATTATGCACAAATGGAATTTTTCATCTGGCCACACATTAAAGCAATCATCTCAACGAAGCTTATTTTCTATATACCTGCAGGTTTGAATTTGATTTACTTCGTCCCTGAAATATAAAATCATCAAAGTTTCACCTGACATGCACATAATAATCAATCACCTCCTACCTTTATATCTGTGATAAGTGGAGGCGCATGCCAGGTACTTTACACATTTGATGATGTGCTGTCTGGTCTAGAGGTAAAGAATCTAAGACAGCTACATACGTGAAGTGCGATATCGAAATAGAATAAAATAATAACGGGGTATGTTAAATAAATACTAGACCCCATACAACTACCAGTACATAAAAAGATTTCATAAAAAATTTTTCAAAAAGGTTGAATAGTTACAATAAACGCTAGAGCCAAATAATATGTATATTAGCATTTTTTCAAAACTGTATAAGGCTAAAAAAGATACCTTGTTTCTAATGGCCGGTCAGTAAAAAATGAGGTCAAACCAATTGCTAAAAATTCAACAAAAAAAATTTGGCCATCTGGGTCCATTCCGTAAAAAATTATATACAGCTGGATGGGTGTATAAATTTATTCATTAATGCTGTTTCTTTTTATGTCAGACATTTCTACGATGTCAGTGCTGTATCTGATTTCGTACACTAGTGTGACCGCTGGTTCTAACAACACCTACTTGGTGGCACCACTAGCCAGTGCTTTTATATATGTATTCAATCGATAAATGAAGGAAACGTGGTAAAAAACTAGGGGTCCAGGTAAACCATTCCCACCCCTTGGTGAACAAATACAGAAACCAATGATCTTGAAACCCTCCGAGACATAGTGTGTCAGGAGCTACAAATTTGCATTTGACTTAGGTTAGAAATTATGCATATGTACCAATTAATATGGAAACTATTTTTTCCAATTCCAAAGAGTCAGGTTGGTGGGTCAATTTTGGACTTCAGAGAAACAAGGTATCTTTTTAAGCCTAAAAGCAGCATTTCCTGCAATAGGCTACTAATAAGCCGCAATATGGGATCTGTATACCGTATTAAGAATAAGAAAAGAGTATAAACAGAATACCCATAAAGATCATTTTAGCATCAAATACCACAATTAACCCTGTCACGCATGCCTAGTCAACTTATCAAATACATTCAGAGTGCACAAGATCATGTTTATTTTCAAAATCCTTCATCGAAATCAAAGGAAATAAAAATCTACTATGGAATAAGGTGTCTCACTAATATCGATTCCTAGAATTTTCCCATGTAATAAGTGAATAGAACATCTACATGAGATTCAAATTGACTATAAAGCTAACATAATAAAAAGAATTTAAGGGGGTACTACTAATTAACAATGTTAAGTGAGATGCCTTGAAACTACCATGCTACTCTATAGACGATGTGCGCAATGTAATGATGTTTATACAAACATTAAATTTAGACTGGCTTTGGATAAGGTTCACGGTGGTCTGATGGAAATAAAAAGTGCAAGACTAGCCTTACATTTACCAGGGAAATGCGCGACGCTCGTCGTTTCAGCGCACGTGAGGAAGCTCGTGATTCGTCGAGCTCAAGTGTCCAGCCCCACGCTATCATTGCTTTAACTGTTTCTCTAATTGGCTCGACAGTTTTCTCTTGTTCCTGAAATTAATCATTCCAAAATATCAATTCGAATGCCAAGAATTGCATCTTATGTTACTGGAAAGTGACTCGTAAGTACATTGTAGTTCAAGTTGTTTTCCAAAATACTCACCCCTTTAATTATATGAACAAATGGTTTGAGATTTGGATGCTCCTTCAAATCATCATCATAGCGCTGTCCATACACCCAAGAGTCATCAATCTATCAAAAAAATATCAAGAAATCTTGAAATATTTTAATAAACAAGTGCATGTACTTATACATGTTTTTTTAAGTTACGTAGGTTCATAACAAAGTGATCGTAGAAGTCACAAGTTCGGTCTTATACCTTTTTGACAGCCCATGAATCATGCCAGTGTTCAGCAAACTGGTTCACAACTGACTCCAATTGCGGATTTAAAACAACTCTAAATGAATGAGAATGAATACAGCCATCAAATAAACTAACAGCAGGCTACTTCAATTTCAAATTTCAGATAAGTAGCGTTTTACACTGATAGACTACAAAGACGTACCGGCTAGTGTCAATTGGGTTTGGATTGTAGACACCTTCATTTTCTGCAGCGGACTGTTTCAGCCAGCTATCATCCTGGTTCGACAATGAGTAATCAGGAGATAGGGCACAACCAATGGCTGATAAGCAGGGCAGGGCTTTTGAGAAGAGTTCTGGATCATATGCCTGAAATTAAGATACAACTTTTACATTCACAGAAAATACGTAATACATAATATTCACCAGAATATAAGGAGCATTTAAGTAATTATATGCGAAATTATGACTTTCTACTCACTCGTTGAGCAAGTGAATCGAATATAGCACTGAACAACATCATTGTCAGACGTTTCTCCTCTTCTGTAGCTTGACCCATGCTGCCACCACTGCCGTAGTAATTACTGCATCTTTCATAGTGATGAGTTAAAACCTTTGAAATATTAGAAATGAAACATTGAAATCAAATCGAACAGCTTAATGAAGTGAAAAAATCTTTGCTTGGAATTCTATTGTCATGATAAGCAATATTCCTTGAAAGTCAAGAAAGTTTGGCATGAAATTCTATTTTCACTCACTCGGAGAGGCACTATAGTGTTTTCATTCAAAGCAGGAACATCACAGGTCAGTTTTCGCAACAGCTTCGTCATCAAAGGTGGGCGTAAATGACTGAAAAGAAGAACACACTCTTTAAGGGTGTCTACATAGAATCACAGCTACTCAGGATCATGTCAGTCCGGATCAGAAGTTGAACATAACTTTTAAGTCCAGTACATTGATTTACCTTGTTAAAGCTACCAAGAAATCCGAGGATTCTTCACGTTGACCTTTGGTAAGTGATCGGCACTTGGACAGTCTATAGGCAGTGTGTAGCAGAGTTTCTAGCAGATTAGACGCATGATCCGCGTCGTTGAAAAAGTGAGCATGCTTCGTTAACAGCGGTAACACGTTGTTGCATAGGTACCGATTCAATGCCAGTGCCATGTCACTCTCAGAAGCTGCAGCCTATAATCAAGAAAATATACTACGATATAGTAATTGCGGATTAAAAAGAAGGCATTTCCATTTGCTCGTTATATCAGAACTTTATCAAAGCTTATTTTGAAGCTGTAAATCTAAAACCATTCAAACTTTCACTCCTCTAATACACATTAATGTTGTCATAACTCAAAGTGTTTTTCATCCCCAGAAACTTAAGTAAATCAAAGGTTAATTCACAGAAAAACAAAAACTGTCAGAAATTTTTGCTTTGAACCATTTTTCAAATGTTAATCACGAAAACAGAGGAAAACTGGTAAAAATTTGTTATAAAGCAATTCGAATGATGATGACATAAATGCAGTAATGTTGCTTGAAAGTTTAGGGAGGGGCATAAAAGGTTTTGATTCTATTCATAATCGTATCAAAATCTCATCTTTTCATTAATGTGATATTACAAAGATACAACAAAAAATTACTAACTAAAAACATTTGAATTAGCACTAATTCTATTGATAGCGGAAAAGAATTAATTAACAAAACAAAAGCCAACTCCATGAGGGAAATGAAATGTTTTAACAAATCTCGTATATCGACTGTGCCCTATTTCATGAAATAGAATAGAAACCAAATAGGGTCACTCGATGGTTATACTTGTACCTGCTGTTCTATTCTCCTCTGCAAAAAAAATCAATCGAAATAATCCACCAACGTTTTGAAGTTACTACAGAAAATGAGGCCACAAATCGAGTTGCACCAAAGGATTTAGATTTCCTTGCAAAAATGTATCACACAATCTTTTCTAAACTATCTTCAATATCATTCAATTCATATGATAATCATTTTGAGCACACGTTAGTCAAGCTAAGCCCCAATCACAAATCTTTCACTGACTACAGAAGCTACGTATATACAAAATCATGACTTCAGTAATCAAAATAAGCAAATTTTTCGTCACAAAAATTGCTACACTTGTTTTATTTCTCATCGTGAAAATAGCTGGCAGATACTGCCTGTTTGGACTTACATCGTCAAGAGTCACTGCTGCTCTCAAATCCGGCAAGAATCCTTCTTCGAGGAGACGGAAAAATGTTGCTTGATCGTCGATGCCATAAACTCGTTCCAAGAACATAACAATCGACGCTTTATGGATCGGGTTTAATCCAGGGGGTAACCCCGCTGTATCTTTCACTTCCATTTCTCCCTGTTCGTTGTAGGTTGTTTCCGGTTCGGCAACCGGGAGAATGAACTGCAACGCTAACACTCCCTCTAGATCTTCCATTGATACGAGTGAGCGTAGAATTGCTCGAGCACGGACTAAATCACTACGTCCCGTTTTTAGAGCTTCGGCCTCCGGAGCGCATCGGCCGAGCAGATCTACTAGCACCGAGTAGAAAGTCAATATAGCACCACCCATATCTACGTAGTCTTCATCATCATCTGGCGGAAGGCAGGAGAAATCATATTTCCTGCAAAGATTTTGGGATTCATGAAAATCAATATCACCATAGACAATCAGTTGGTCCAAAGAATGAAAGAACTGGATTAAATTTTACCTTTGGTTCAAATATTGACCTCCTGAATCATCATCTATATTCACAGCGATCAAAAATCGAGGATCGGAGCTTCCTTTGGCGGCGGCAATTTGTTCAGACATGCGAATACCGTCTTTGACAGCTTTCAACAATCCACCACCTTCTCCTCTAAGTGCAGGGCCGAGGCATTCTGGTCGACGAATCAACAAACGCACGACTAAGTTGGCATTTTCTTCAACACTTTCACCTAAAACCAGTAGAAGAAACTTATTCAGGTCATATGAAATATTTGGTAATGTTCGTAATTTTACCAAGGGTCACCCAAACTTACCGTTCACCCAAACACAGAATCTGAAGAAATCAAGGAAGCGCTCTCCTTCAACTGGATCCCAGCCGATGTCTGGATAGCCGAGCGCCATCAGTTCGGCATTAGTTTGTAAACCACACCTGGACAGATAGATGGCAATTCGTTCCAAATGAACTTCTCTCAGCGCTAGAGCAAGTTCATTGTTGTCCATCAGCGATGAATAGGCAACGTCTAACGGACAAGAACCACGCAGTGATGGACGGGCTGAAAATTAACCACAGATCTTTTTGTCCATTTCTGATACACAATAAGGTTTATGACATTCATGAATGTCTTAAGTTGCAACAATCACAATTCTTCACTCTTCTAAATTAATTTCCAATAAATTTCGCAAATAAATTTCATGAACTATACCTAAAAGCATGCTACTGTTTTCAAGTAGATAGCTCAGATGGTCAAACATTGCTTTCTGGTTCATTCGACCAGTACGACAGAAATAACAGAGGAAACGACAACACATGACGACCATATCTGCAGAGTTATCCTGAAATTGTGCAAAGTCAGTAAATATAGAATGATGAGATTCATTTTACTTCATAACTTCGTACAGCAAAAAAACTAACAGTAATGACAACACAGTAATGATGAATTCCAACTACTTCTGATCATAATGAATATCAACTGGGATTAATTTTACTTCCCCATGCACCTTTTCATTCTAACAATCCTGGATTTGAATGTAATTTCCAAATGAAAGCATACCTTGACCTCTTCCTCGAGTTGTTCTGGATCAGATGTTGGTGTCTCAACAACTGCCTGTGACTGTTGCTGCTGATGTTGGGTTTTACTCAATGTGTTCACCATCAATTGCATGACAGTTTCATGCACACTCAGTACTCGCATCAGATCAGGATGCTGGAAGAAGATCTTGTTATCCATGGAGTCCCTTCAGAAAATAAAGTATCAAAACGTAGAAAAATTTCTAAATCTACCCCTGTATGTAAGAAGTTTTATAAGGATTCAATCATTTATTCTAGTATCATTTTGGTTGCCTATACATATACTTTTGCTTCATCAATTTACCATAGACATGATTTCAGCAGTTCCTCTTCATCAGCATCAACCTGAACGGACAACAATCCTCGGATAGTTCCTAATGAAACTAGCAGACTATTCACATCACCTGCGCTCATACCATTGATAACATACGATTTGTTCAAGCTTCGAAGAATCTGAAACATGAATGAACATTCAACTGTTACTGACAAAGAAATGACTAAAGCACTCACATGATGTTATTCATCGATTCAACTCATTATGGCAAAATGTTGAAATATCTCTTCTGTGAGCACACTTTTTCCTTGTTGGTCTATTGCAAGTGATGTGCTTACCTCTCCGAGTCCATCGAATTGTCTGTGCAATAAGCTGAACATTTCTCTGATAAGTTTCTGACTCTCGATGAATTCAGATTCAGCCCACTTGACAACTGTGTCACAAATCAGTTTTCTCAACACAACTGGAAATGAGTAAATAATTCTTCAAGGAAAGCTATTCAATTGGCTTAATTAATCAAAAAGTCAAGATAGAGGGCTAAAAATGTACCTGGTTCCCCTGCATCCTTTTCATCGGTGACAATAGTAGCTTCCTGAGCTCGGTGGAATTTCACAAGATCGAATAGTCTCTCCGATATTGTTGGACTGGGGAGCTGCTCTTCAGTTTTTGATGCTGTCTCATCTTCTGGTTTTGGAATTGAAGTTGCTTCCAACAAACCCGAATGAAACATATTCATGACCTCTCGAAGGTCATCCCGACAAGGACACAAAGACGCTTCTTCATCTTTGAAAGCCAGCAATGAACGCATCTGAAAAATTGATTATTCTGGTTTATGAGCTTGGGTTTATTTCCTCTTAAAGCTTTCTACAAACTCAATAAACTTTTGAAAACAATAAATCTAAAATGCTAGCTGTACCTGTTCAGCTGGTGGACACCTGAACTCTCTGGTGCGTTTTGCGGCAACAGCAGGTGCTAGATCTGCCTGTTTTACTTCAATATAACGCCTCAGTTGGTCCTGTAAACAACGAAATTCTCAACTCAATCCATATCAATAGAAGCTAGCAAGAGGCTTTTATAAATCAATTCTGAATCTGACTTACGTTTTGACATTCCATAACAAACTCATCAGCAAAATTGTTCAGTTGCTCGATGTAGAATCGCAGCTGTATATCACACAAATGGTGAAGTATTTGGCACAACTAAATTGTATTTAAAGGAAAAATCATCACTTCAACCATCAGTTTATATACAGTAGTACATTTCAATAAGATCAGAAAATTTATGTTTGAGTAAATTCATGCTCCTTCACAACAGTAACTTTTCTGCAACAAACCTGAACTTTCACTGGTTCTGCCAGGTACATGTGCATCAGGCCTTTGTGCTCTGTATATAAATAGAGTATAAAATGTATTAGAGTACAGATGTTCCAGTAAATACACAATTTTATAGGATTACGAAAAAAGGTTTACCAGAATCTATCTTGCCAACTGACTCGATACTGATCAGTGATAGTAACTGTCTAATATCGTCATCACTCAATACACCCATCACTAGCAGGTTGTCGACAACTTTCAATATTGGTCTGCAAATATTGAAATACTCATTTAATATACTGTTTTAACACAAAAATTGCAAATGTGACTCTTTAAGAATTACTTACACAAATAGATTTTCATTTGAACCACCGATCGGATCTCTGATATGGGCAGCACCTTTCACAACAGCTTCGTTGAGATGTTGCATGACCTGTTTTTTGAGTCTTTGAATCGGGAATGACGGACTTGTTTTCTCATTGATTGCATCATCTTGTCTAGAATGATCAAAATAAAGGTTGTGTTATTAGTCTTCATTAGAGCAGTTTTTGTGAATGTTATTGTCCTGCATGTATGTTAGTATTCATATCTTTATTATTTGTGCGTCTGATACAACAAGCAGCGGTTTAAGAATCGCTAAATCTACTTACTTCAGTGTATCTTCGTCTTTTATCATCAGCATAGGACGAATAGATGTGAACTCACTCGAAGTGGGCAAAGCATTTTCACCTTTAAACATAACGTTTTCCCGCGCGTATTTGAACATATTCCCGTTCTTTTTCTCGTTAGTGATCGGAATTATGAATTCGTATTGAGTCATCATCCGCGTTTGAGCAAAACCGATGAGATGCATGGCCGTCATTAAATCATGGAAACCCATCCTCAAAGGACCAGACAAATCTAAATACAAAAGTAAATCCTTCGAATTGAAATACAGGTATACCCCTTTTTTTAATTTACAAGATTAAAGTTCAAAACTAAATAGACTGGGTACGCAATAGACAGGTGTACTTACATTCTGAGTTTACGCAGTACATGAATTGTTTTGAATCTACATGTTTCGTCAGAACATGTGCCACTCGATGGTTACCGTGAGAACAAACATGATGGTAGAGTTCCAGAGTTTTCGCATGGAAACTGAGAAAAAGAGATCCATTATTTTGATGCAGCAACACAAGAAATTTACAGTTACTAGGTATGGAAACTTACTTCAGCAGCTCTTTGTGTTCAATAAGTTCAAGAACGTCTAAACACCGATCTTCTTCAGGAATGTGGATAGCTAGCATCGATACTGAAAGAGACAAACGACTTAAATATGAATAAACAGGCAAAAGAGAATAATCTAATATCACCAGTTAAAAAATCTCCGGCGCAAGAAAGATGTTAGGCATTGGAAACTGGTTAATTCTAACAAGCATACCCGGGTCTTCAGCCAACATACTCCATCCACGAATCTCTGACATTTTCAGTGAATGCACAATTAAAGATTTAGTTGGTACACGTGACCACTGAGCTGGTTTCATGATCTGAATATCAAGTCTGGGAGGACACTGCGGAGTGATGTGTTTCCCTCCACGGAACAAACAAGCCGACAAAGGTAATGCGTTCTGAAATGATAGCAAATATTTGATAATTTTTTGCTATATACTTATCAAAATATGTTTCTTTATAACTGACCATCTATATACCTTTGTTCGTCCAAGTTCAAACTGTAACATTTCTTTACTGGTTGGTTCGCAGAAAACAGCAGGGTATAAGCAAGTTCCAGGATCAACCTACAATGAAAAATGATTCAAGTAGTGTAATTCATGAGCATTGTTAAACTCAAAGCAGTTTAGCCGATGAAAGCTCTCACCATGAATTTATTTGCAACTTCGCGTCCGTTGAATGTAAATGAAAGCTGTCCATTTATAGTATCGACTAAGCAGCCAATAACAATGCCTGATGATGTACGTTTTGAGCTGGCATCTTCATGTTGTCCATATCGCTGTTGTAGAGTGCCCGCAGACACCATGTAACAATTCTTCTGGCTTACACTAAAATACCAATAGATAATGGTTCTAGTTTTGAATTGACGAGTTGCTTTCTTAGAATCTTTCAAAACGGTAAACTGACTTAAAGGAATAAGAATATAAGAAATTGAAATATTTATCATCCCAAAATGCAAATAATCTTCTTACCTATGTTTGACCTTGTAATCGGCATCAAGCTGACAGACGATCACATTTCGTACTCTCTTCATATCGAATTCATCGCAATACGTTTGGAAAGTGGATGTCACCCAGCCGATGTGCAAGTGATTCGGGTCTTGTCCGGGGAATATACGAACGGCGTAGTAATATGTGTCAATTTGGTCAATCATAGCTTGCATCTCGGTGACATCCATGTCTTCTTCGCCGTATTCATCAATGCTCATGCTGTATGCGCTAGGGCTCTGGAGCAGTCCTCGTTTGGAGTTTGATTGGAAGTCGGCTGGTATACCAGTACTGCTCAGTCGATCAGCCTCAGATCCGGTTGGCAATGTCATCGATTTCTTGTCAGTTTTAGATCGCTTTCCTTTGACCGACGATACAGGGGACGATTCCCTTGACCTAAATATTCATGTTACATTGAGCACAAAGTACGAACAATTCATCTGATCACTACGCACAGGAAATGATAACAAAAACATAGTCCACAAAAACACCTTGTATATATAATCAAGGACGGCCGGATACATCGGATTAAAAACCATAACCACATTCACTGCCCTGTAGTTATTGATTATATAACGAATAGATAAACAAAGTGATTCGATAATGAAAAATGGTACATTGACTTTCCAGTATACTGCACATGATTTATACGGTACATGTAGCGATGTTCCAACTAGGGATTTAGATGCTCGGAGACTCGAGGAGACACTGAAAATCTTGAAATACAACGAAAAGGGGCCTCCATGGAAATTTAGGATGATGGAAAATTTTGTGTTCGCATGAAACTTGTGCATCTTAGATGTTAGATCATCGGTCTGTGTGATGAAATCTATACATAACAACAGTGTATGTGCTGCCATGCAGCAACCAATTTTGAAAAAAAAACAACTTGAAATTGTGCAATCAAATCGGGATTCAATCACAGTGCTTGTGGTAAGGGGATAAATCAGAAATGGTTGCATCAATCATGATATCAAAGATGCACTTATGAATTAATGGTAAAAATGTATATACCCAAACCAACGTTGTATGCTCCAAAAGGATAGTTGTCACACAGTTTTAGTTAGAAAAATATTTTACATTGTATCAAGAAATATACTCATCAAACCTCAGAATGATTAGGAATGATTACAGATAATTTCATAAAAAGGGATCATCTTTGTTCTTTTAGAACTATTCATCTTTACTCGAACAACTATATACCGTTATCCGTATAAGAAGTATAAACTAAACTTATCTTTATGATAGTGAAAAATCTGCCAATGATAAATTCTGAGGTTTGAAGACTTCTGATACAGACTTATGCTAGATACTCATCTTTCATTAAAAACATCTGAATTTCATAGACCAAGCAATCAAAAGTTGAGGCAAATACCTCGAAAGATCTGGGCTCACAGGACCAAACCATTTTAGCATAAATCTGCACATATACACAGCACGCCGTTTATTCTTACCTCGGCTTCTTCAGAAATGAGAACGGTGATTTAGCGCGTTTCGCGCTCTGTTTATCTGCAATTTGTTTTGCAGTATCTGTAAATTTATCAAGAATAGAAAATTTCGATGAGGTCCTTTCCGGCTTTCCGGACACGCCAAGAAAGTCATTCGGGTCGGCGAGGTTAGTTTCGCTGTGAGTGCCGGTGATCGTCAATGACGGACCTGTCGACTTATCTGGTGTCAGCGAATCGTCCATCGAATGCGCGAGTTTATTTTTGAATACGCGACGTCTGCTGTTCGCTTCGATTGTCGAATCGTCGGAGAACGCACTGCGCTCGAGGTCATGTTTCCGGTCGCCATTCATCATTCCATGAAATTCGTCATCTGCAAAATGAATTCAAAATGTAATTTCTCGCATATTCTTCTAGGCCGAAGCGTTGCAGTTCATCGGACATCTAGAGCTGATTGCTTGTTTGCGGAGAACACATGTACCGGTAACTAGAAGCGTGAAACCGAAAGGATTACTGAATAAAGAGAGAATTGTAAAAACAATGCGGGTGTTGAGTTACATTGCAAAAGCTGAAAAGATTTGAATACTAATAACCAACTAGATAACTGTAGCTGACATAAATGAAATAAATAAGTTAAAATCATCAACACGTTTAGATCAAACACTCCTATAAAGGCTTAGACCGAGTGGTTTTGTTATCCGCGACTAATTCGGCGTGCACCACTTGACAAAAGCTTAGAATTGATTTTACGAGAACTTCAAGAATTTCGGGAATTCATTTTTGGAAAATCATGCAAACAGTGCCGACCGAAACACCAAGGACAATGAGTAATTTCATCGAAAGATAAAATCTGAATTTCTTAAACAATCGAACTGCAAAAACTGTGATGAAATGACTTGTTACAACGAATTCAATGACTGAAATGCCGCAAGAAGGAATGTGTGCCAAAACCATTTATGTACGAGATATTATCTACTTACGACTTCTATTTTTGCGTTTGAAAGCTCTCAAAGATGCAAAACGCTTTGATTTGCGAAGTTCAGGCTCATCCAAGCTATGGCCATGAACAAGCCTCCTCAATGTGGCTATCATGCATGCAGGAAAATAAGGGTGAATATAGGAACATAAGGTATATGATATTTTCTATACTTCATAGGTTAATAAATCATGAAAAATATAATATTACTGTGTTAAATTAAAGCTAACGCATCGTTAGTAACAAATTAAACAAAAATCCATAGTTTGTTATATTTTGAAACATGAGGGCGGTGATTCTTTTCCATTTTAAGAGATAGGTTTACACCTGGTAGATAGATTCTACTTATAATGAATCTGTACTTAAATCTTAGAGAAAAAGTAAGAATCTAAACACCTTTATACCAGAAAATATGAAAGTTACAAAGAGATGTTGACTCGATTTCAAAGTTTTAACTAAACCATTCCCTTTTTAAAAGAAAAAGCAACAGTGAACAGTTTTCATTGTTAAGGGCCACGATAGAAAAGAAATAGCAGCATAATGGTCATCTTCATAAGACAACTAGCTCATGAATATGAAGAAATAGAAAGTCCGGCTTCATATGCTTTATAATGACTAGATTGTTTCACTTACACTATACATTATGTGGGAAACTTATTGTACATTGATTGCCACTGGGTAAACTTTTAAATGTTTTCTGTATGAGTAATTCAACCATGAAAATGCCTGAATCAGAAACTCTTTCCAGAATCTATTTAACAAACTCTCTACTGTCATCTACTACGGAAATATAGCGTAAGTGATAACACAACTGGGTATATTTTTTATGTTAGATCCATGTACAACAGTTAGAAATAAGACAGATCGAGAGACGACCCACCAGAGCCTGAGCTCAACGGCTCGTCAGATGATTCACTCGTAATTGCGCCGTCTGCTGCAAAAATGAACAATTTCAAAACATACCTATCAGATGAGAGAATAAACATGCAAAAGGAGGATGCATTTAGTGCGTTTGGGATCTATGAACATGCAGGTATTTGCCAGCCTCTCTCGTAGGGTTTTGAAACCTGATGGCATCGCGAGATTCAGCCATGACATGAACCCCTGCCTGATTAGCCCAAGTGCACAGGTACATGCATAGATTAGCCACACAAAAACGTGATGCGCCAATCAGATTGCAAGCTGTATAATCACCGAGACAAATTTACATGCATAACTGAAATGTCATAACCCGGGGTAAATAAAACAGGATTTCTGATTGAGTAATGATGGTATTATCTAAGCTGTGCATGTATCCGCATACTTGGGCTTATCAGGCAGGATTTCGTGCTGTGGCAGTCTCTGATGCCATAAGGTTTGAATCCCTGCCGATTGAGGATATTTGCAGGTTTATCTGCCTTCAGTTACATTCATCTTCATAGACACGAATAGGAGATACATGTATATAATGCAACTCATATAAGCATTACGAAACACATCAGGATTTAGGGTTTAATGATTGGAACATACATATACAGTGACATTGTATTGGGGGGTACAAAAGATATGAATATCACATTGTAAAATATCTTACCAGCTATAACACGCGGCGCTCGCTCAGTTGCCGGATTGCTAATACTAGCATCTCCGTATCTTATCGCGTCACTGCCAGGTGGTTCTTCTTTGATATTCATTTGACCGCGGCGGAGATTTTCCATATTCATTCGGGCATCGGTGTTGGCGCCATCCCTGAAATGTACGGTGTGGTGTCCACTGTGGATTGAAGAAATACGGGCCTTATGAGTCAAGTATACAGCGATGGACATTGCAGCGTATCTTTGTGGAAAATAAGTGTCAGCAATTTTCCTTTTCAATAGTTAGATATGGCAGATATCATTTCAAAGTAGGAGCCTTTGTATGGTGGAATTTGAAAATAAAATTGTGAATAAAATTGTACTGTTGCTCGTAATCTATCTTCAAAAGATTGAAATGATTAAAAAATACCAGATCATCTTTCTACAACAGTTATAATTTCAGAAAATCCACTTTTCAGCTTTATACGAATTCACACAAGCTTTATGTTCCACAAACAAATTTATCTTTTACATAGTTACTGTATACAAAGCATGAAAAAGTGATAATCTTACTAATTTATATTGTTGACGAATGCCAATGAAATGTAGAAAACTCAAAACTATGAATATTAGCTGGCCTATTACAGAGTCATGCCAAAGACATACATTCAGGACAAATTTTCTATGATTTGCTTGAAGTAGTCATGCTAGCTCAATGTGCACCAGACTTTCCTTCTCAACAATTTTTATACGTAATATTTCATGTCTGGTGAACACATGACTTAGCTCATAAGCAACTCAATTAACAACAAAGCTATGACAAACAAGTACAAGAAACAGACGGCCATAGCGAACTGTAAGACAATGACAATACATTTGACATCTAATAGGCGAAGCAGTTCAGATGTGAACATACTTACACTGCTGAATCTGGGTAACCGATGCTAAATTTTGCCCGTAAGCTGCAATAACAGTTGCACATTGAGATGTGAATATTAATTCATCAAGCGCGTAAACAGAAAGGAAAAACCCAGGACATTGAAACATTGAATTTACATACTAACTGGTAGTTGAAAACATAATTCAATGTACCATAGAAGTAAAGTATTTCATTTAGTAGCAGAGAATTGACTTATGTTTGACGTGTTATAATGAGTAGTAGTTATGGAGCTTCCTCGGTGAGCGTAAGGTTTAGGATGCAAGCTGGAGGCATGAAATGACATGATACTGAAGAGTTGAATACATTAGGAATGCTCTACACTACATATGTCCATCACTGCACAGACTCTACTGGCTAAAAACATAAAATAACATTTAGTGAAATATCATACAAACAAAATAGACCATTAATCTACAGTGGATAAACTAGGAAAGCATATACAAAACTTACGAATATGTGTAGAGCACAAAATCATTATTGTGTTAACTACAAAAGTCTAACCGTAATTTCTATAACGATAGACTACTACTAACAAATTCTTTATCATGCAATATATATCTTGGAAAATAAAGAAACTAAACATCTAAGCTGTATGTAAATACAATGAATATGTATACTATAATGTGTGCTCTTACAATACATGTAAGGGTTTCTGGGTGTAAATAAATCCCACAATACTGGGGGTTCAGGACCACAAAGCCCACTTAGTGAAATACTTGACAATCTGAGACGATTTCTTCAATATGCAATTCCCCTTGTGAAGAAATACACTAAACAATGGCCATAAAAAACTACTATCATAGAGCATGTCATGAGCTACAATTTTGCAATTGATTGTGGTTACTAATATGCATATAGGTACCAATATATACATGGAAATACTATGTTATTCTGCTATCAATGCCCCTTGGTGAACATATACAAAATCCAATAAGTATAAACCAAATCAAGACATGTATTAATGAAATATCAAGAACACCTGTTGAAGTGTATTCAAAATGTCCCAACAATAACTGGATTCTATTTATGGATGACAGATGAAAAGTGAACACAATATTCTGCTGGGGCTATGCCCAATTGGGCTAAAAGTGAGTCTGAAATGTTTCCTTGAGCTTGTTTTTCTTTTGTATTGTGGGATTTCTATATTACTGTTACAACAGGGACAGTGTTTCATCAAGGCTATAAGGGTTTCTGGGATTTGTTTATCGCTTACCGCATAGCAGCTTGGCCAACTTTAACAGGCATACTCAGTCGCAGAAATTCTAATCGCACCTTCTCCAGAGTTCCAAATGTTTTCGATACAACTCTCAAACAAGGCGGGGCATTTTGACTAGAAATAACAACCAAAATATACATCATTTACACATGAATAAACCTGAAATGAGAAAAATCATTTCAATCCTTAAAGGATGAAACCTACCCGCCTGAGATACGGCTCACTTCAACACGTGGATGATGTTTGACAGGCACGAAAACTGCCTTATCCATTCCATACCAGAGAGTCATCTGTCTTGTCATATTACTGGAAATATGAATATAAAACACCAAAGCAAACTTACGATTGACAGTACTTTGACAAGATAGACAGGTACAGTTACACAGATTTGACAATTACTTACACGCAGAATGGTTCATATCCTTCTTGAAGGCCACAGCATGTAAAAAATTTCAATGTGTTTACATCTTGGCCGAAGTTGAGCTTTGCATGTTGACAAGCGCCTATCAGAACAGCGGGAACGTAGCCGCAAGAAACATCGATTCCTTTGAAAGCGATTTCCTGCCCCATAGCATCCATCATCAATTCACCATTCAGAGAATAACCTTGATTTACAAGAATTCAGAATTTGAGAATCTTTAATTTTCTGAGCCCTGAGCTCTTAGGTCATCCACTATTTTGATTAGAACTTACTGATAGTTTTGTCAGTCATATCCAGCATACATCCAATAACATCACCGACTTGCCAGATTTTACCATATGGTTCAGCACCCATATGCCATTTACAGGCCTGTAAAATGTGAATAGAAATTCAGAAATTATTCAAAAGATTATGAAAGAAAATGCTATGTTGGCCATGTTGGATTGACAATATTCATTTCATGTCTTATTCAAATCAGTAAACTGTACCTTGAAGCCATCAAACAGATACGCTTGATCATCTGCACCCAGTTCATGGTTTGGTCTGACGGTGGTCTTAGCCCAACCTAATCTCATCAGACCTGGGGTTACCACTTCAAATTCATAATACCTGTGATAAATACATGAAAACCGCTTAGAACAAAAAAATGATTATCAATTCATTTACATAGTTATCTTCGATATTTACCATTTTCCTTCATGTATTGCATAGGTAAGTTCAGCACGATATATTGTGTAATGCAACTTCTTTTCAGGCACTTCTCGAGCAACTCCTGCAGAATTT